>NW_028226439.1:0-40473 GCF_052327205.1 Somniosus microcephalus
CTTCACTTCCCTTACCCTGCCCCCCCTCGACTTCACTCCCTTACCCTCCCTCCCTCGCTTCACTTCCCTTACCCTGCCCCTCCTCTACTTCACTGTCCCTTACCCTTCCCCGCACCTCGGCTTCACTTCCCTTACCCTCCCCCCCATCAGGCTTCACTTCCTTACCCTCCTCCCCTCGGCTTCACTTCCCTTACCCCTCCCCTCCCGGCTTCACTTCCCTTACCCTCCCCTCCCTCGCTTCACTTCCCTTACCCGGTCTCCCCCTCCCTCACTTCACTTCCCTTACCTCCCCTCCCTCGACTTCACTTCCCTTACCCGTCCCCCCCTCGGCTTCACTTCCTTACCCTCCCCTCCCTCGACTTCACTTCCCTTACCCTCCTCCCTCTCGGCTTCACTTCCCTTACCCTCCCCCCCTCGACTTCACTTCCCTTACCCGCCCCTCCCTCGGCTTCACTTCCCTTACCCTCCCCTCCTCGGCTTCACTTCCCTTACCCTCCCCTCCCCTCGCTTCACTTCCCTTACCCTCCCTCCCCTCGGCTTCACTTCCTTACCCTCCCCCCCTCGCTTCACTTCCCTTACCCTCCCCTCCCTCGGCTTCACTTCCCTTACCCTCCCCTCCCTCGACTTCACTTCCCTTACCCTCCCCCCCTCGACTTCACTTCCCTTACCCTCCCCTCCCTCGCTTCACTTCCCTTACCCTCCCCTCCCTCGAGCTTCACTTCCTTACCCTCCTCCCCTCGGCTTCACTTCCCTTACCCTCCCCCCCTCGGCTTCACTTCCCTTACCCTCCCCTCCCTCGCTTCACTTCCCTTACCCTCCCCTCCCTCGGCTTCACTTCTCCTTACCCTCCCCTCCTCGACTTCACTTCCCTTACCCTCCCCTCCCTCGCTTCACTTCCCTTACCCTCCCCTCCTCACTTCACTTCCCTTACCCTCCCCTCCTCGACTTCACTTCCCTTACCCTCCCCCCCTCGGCTTCACTTCCCTTACCCTCCCCCCCTCGACTTCACTTCCCTTACCCTCCCCTCCCTCGGCTTCACTTCCCTTACCCTCCCCCCCTCGGCTTCACTTCCCTTACCCTCCCTCCCCTCGACTTCCCTTCCCTTACCCTCCCCCCCTCGACTTCACTTCCCTTACCCTCCCCGCCTCGACTTCACTTCCCTTACCCTCCCCCCCTCGACTTCACTTCCCTTACCATCCCCTCCCTCGGCTTCACTTCCCTTACCCTCCCCCCCTCGACTTCACTTCCCTTACCCTCTCCCCTCGGCTTCACTTCCCTTACCCTCCCCCCCTCGACTTCACTTCCCTTACCCTCCCCCCCTCGGCTTCATTCCTTACCCTCCCCTCCTCGGCTTCACTTCCCTTACCCTCCCCTCCCTCGACTTCACTTCCCTTACCCTCCCCCCCTCGCTTCACTTCCTTACCCTCCCCTCCCTCGACTTCCCTTCCCTTACCCTCCCCCCCTCGACTTCACTTCCCTTACCCTCCCCCCTCGACTTCACTTCCCTTACCCTCCCCCCCTCGACTTCACTTCCCTTACCCTCCCCTCCCTCGGCTTCACTTCCCTTACCCTCCCCCCTCGACTTCACTTCCCTTACCCTCTCTCCCTCGACTTCACTTCCCTTACCCTCCCCCCTCGGCTTCACTTCCCTTACCCTCCCCTCCCTCGCTTCACTTCCCTTACCCTCCCCCCCTCGACTTCACTTCCCTTACCCTCTCCCCCCTCGGCTTCACTTCCCTTACCCTCCCCTCCCTCGCTTCACTTCCCTTACCCTCCCCTCCCTCGACTTCACTTCCCTTACCCTCCCCTCCCTCGGCTTCACTTCCCTTACCCTCCCTCCCTCGCTTCACTTCCCTTACCCTCCCCCCTCGACTTCACTTCCCTTACCCTCCCCCCCTCGGCTTCACTTCCCTTACCCTCCCACCTCTCGGCTTCACTTCCCTTACCCTCCCCCCCTCGACTTCACTTCCCTTACCCTCCCTCCCTCGGCTTCACTTCCCTTACCCTCCCCTCCCTCGGCTTCACTTCCCTTACCCTCCCCTCCCTCGGCTTCACTTCCCTTACCCTCCCCCCCTCGGCTTCACTTCCCTTACCCTCCTCCCCTCGGCTTCACTTCCCTTACCCTCCCCTCCCTCGGCTTCACTTCCCTTACCCTCCCCCCCTCGGCTTCACTTCCCTTACCCTCCCCTCCCTCGGCTTCACTTCCCTTACCCTCCCCCCCTCGACTTCACTTCCCTTACCCTCCCCCCCTCGGCTTCACTTCCCTTACCCTCCCCTCCCTCGGCTTCACTTCCCTTACCCTCCACTCCCTCGACTTCACTTCCCTTACCCTCCCCTCCCTCGGCTTCACTTCCCTTACCCTCCCCTCCCTCGGCTTCACTTCCCTTACCCTCCCCCCTCGACTTCACTTCCCTTACCCTCCCCCCCTCGGCTTCACTTCCCTTACCCTCCCCCCCTCGGCTTCACTTCCCTTACCCTCCCCCCCTCGACTTCACTTCCTTACCCTCCCTCCCTCGGCTTCACTTCCCTTACCCTCCCCTCCCTCGGCTTCACTTCCCTTACCCTCCCCTCCCTCGGCTTCACTTCCCTTACCCTCCCCCCCTCGGCTTCACTTCCCTTACCCTCCTCCCCTCGGCTTCACTTCCCTTACCCTCCCCTCCCTCGGCTTCACTTCCCTTACCCTCCCCCCCTCGGCTTCACTTCCCTTACCCTCCCCTCCCTCGACTTCACTTCCCTTACCCTCCCCTCCCTCGACTTCACTTCCCTTACCCTCCCCCCCTCGGCTTCACTTCCCTTACCCTCCCCTCCCTCGACTTCACTTCCCTTACCCTCCTCCCCTCGGCTTCACTTCCCTTACCCTCCTCCCCTCGGCTTCACTTCCCTTACCCTCCCCTCCCTCGGCTTCACTTCCCTTACCCTCCCCCCCTCGGCTTCACTTCCCTTACCCTCCCCTCCCTCGACTTCACTTCCCTTACCCTCCCCTCCCTCGACTTCACTTCCCTTACCCTCCCCCCCTCGGCTTCACTTCCCTTACCCTCCCCTCCCTCGACTTCACTTCCCTTACCCTCCTCCCCTCGGCTTCACTTCCCTTACCCTCCTCCCCTCGGCTTCACTTCCCTTACCCTCCCCTCCCTCGGCTTCACTTCCCTTACCCTCCCCCCCTCGGCTTCACTTCCCTTACCCTCCCCTCCCTCGACTTCACTTCCCTTACCCTCCCCTCCCTCGACTTCACTTCCCTTACCCTCCCCCCCTCGGCTTCACTTCCCTTACCCTCCCCTCCCTCGACTTCACTTCCCTTACCCTCCTCCCCTCGGCTTCACTTCCCTTACCCTCCCCCCCTCGGCTTCACTTCCCTTACCCTCCCCTCCCTCGGCTTCACTTCCCTTACACTCCCCTCCCTCGGCTTCACTTCCCTTACCCTCCCCTCCCTCGACTTCACTTCCCTTACCCTCCCCTCCCTCGGCTTCACTTCCCTTACCCTCCCCTCCCTCGGCTTCACTTCCCTTACCCTCCCCCCTCGACTTCACTTCCCTTACCCTCCCCCCCTCGGCTTCACTTCCCTTACCCTCCCCCCCTCAGCTTCACTTCCCTTACCCTCCCCCCCTCGGCTTCACTTCCCTTACCCTCCCCCCCTCGGCTTCACTTCCCTTACCCTCCCCCCCTCGACTTCCCTTCCCTTACCCTCCCCCCCTCGACTTCACTTCCCTTACCCTCCCCGCCTCGACTTCACTTCCCTTACCCTCCCCCCCTCGACTTCACTTCCCTTACCCTCCCCTCCCTCGGCTTCACTTCCCTTACCCTCCCCCCCTCGACTTCACTTCCCTTACCCTCCCTCGGCTTCACTTCCCTTACCCTCCCCCCTCGACTTCACTTCCCTTACCCTCCCCCCCTCGGCTTCATTTCCCTTACCCTCCCCTCCCTCGGCTTCACTTCCCTTACCCTCCCCCCCTCGACTTCACTTCCCTTACCCTCCCCCCCTCGGCTTCACTTCCCTTACCCTCCCCCCCTCGACTTCCCTTCCCTTACCCTCCCCCCCTCGACTTCACTTCCCTTACCCTCCCCCCCCTCGACTTCACTTCCCTTACCCTCTCCCCCCCTCGACTTCACTTCCCTTACCCTCCCCTCCCTCGGCTTCACTTCCCTTACCCTCCCCCCCTCGACTTCACTTCCCTTACCCTCTCCCCTCGACTTCACTTCCCTTACCCTCCCCCCCTCGGCTTCACTTCCCTTACCCTCCCCTCCCTCGGCTTCACTTCCCTTACCCTCCCCCCCTCGACTTCACTTCCCTTACCCTCCCCTCCCTCGGCTTCACTTCCCTTACCCTCCCCTCCCTCGGCTTCACTTCCCTTACCCTCCCCTCCCTCGACTTCACTTCCCTTACCCTCCCCTCCCTCGGCTTCACTTCCCTTACCCTCCCCTCCCTCGGCTTCACTTCCCTTACCCTCCCCCCTCGACTTCACTTCCCTTACCCTCCCCCCCTCGGCTTCACTTCCCTTACCCTCCCCCCCTCGGCTTCACTTCCCTTACCCTCCCCCCCTCGACTTCACTTCCCTTACCCTCCCTCCCTCGGCTTCACTTCCCTTACCCTCCCCTCCCTCGGCTTCACTTCCCTTACCCTCCCCTCCCTCGGCTTCACTTCCCTTACCCTCCCCCCCCCTCGGCTTCACTTCCCTTACCCTCCTCCCCTCGGCTTCACTTCCCTTACCCTCCCCTCCCTCGGCTTCACTTCCCTTACCCTCCCCCCCTCGGCTTCACTTCCCTTACCCTCCCCTCCCTCGGCTTCACTTCCCTTACCCTCCCCCCCTCGACTTCACTTCCCTTACCCTCCCCCCCTCGGCTTCACTTCCCTTACCCTCCCCTCCCTCGGCTTCACTTCCCTTACCCTCCACTCCCTCGACTTCACTTCCCTTACCCTCCCCTCCCTCGGCTTCACTTCCCTTACCCTCCCCTCCCTCGGCTTCACTTCCCTTACCCTCCCCCCTCGACTTCACTTCCCTTACCCTCCCCCCCTCGGCTTCACTTCCCTTACCCTCCCCCCCTCGGCTTCACTTCCCTTACCCTCCCCCCCTCGACTTCACTTCCCTTACCCTCCCTCCCTCGGCTTCACTTCCCTTACCCTCCCCTCCCTCGGCTTCACTTCCCTTACCCTCCCCTCCCTCGGCTTCACTTCCCTTACCCTCCCCCCTCGGCTTCACTTCCCTTACCCTCCTCCCCTCGGCTTCACTTCCCTTACCCTCCCCTCCCTCGGCTTCACTTCCCTTACCCTCCCCCCCTCGGCTTCACTTCCCTTACCCTCCCCTCCCTCGACTTCACTTCCCTTACCCTCCCCTCCCTCGACTTCACTTCCCTTACCCTCCCCCCCTCGGCTTCACTTCCCTTACCCTCCCCTCCCTCGACTTCACTTCCCTTACCCTCCTCCCCTCGGCTTCACTTCCCTTACCCTCCCCCCCTCGACTTCACTTCCCTTACCCTCCCCTCCCTCGGCTTCACTTCCCTTACCCTCCCCTCCCTCGGCTTCACTTCCCTTACCCTCCCCTCCCTCGACTTCACTTCCCTTACCCTCCCCTCCCTCGGCTTCACTTCCCTTACCCTCCCCTCCCTCGGCTTCACTTCCCTTACCCTCCCCCCTCGACTTCACTTCCCTTACCCTCCCCCTCTCGGCTTCACTTCCCTTACCCTCCCCCCCTCGGCTTCACTTCCCTTACCCTCCCCCCCTCGACTTCACTTCCCTTACCCTCCCTCCCTCGGCTTCACTTCCCTTACCCTCCCCTCCCTCGGCTTCACTTCCCTTACCCTCCCCTCCCTCGGCTTCACTTCCCTTACCCTCCCCCCCTCGGCTTCACTTCCCTTACCCTCCTCCCCTCGGCTTCACTTCCCTTACCCTCCCCTCCCTCGGCTTCACTTCCCTTACCCTCCCCCCCTCGGCTTCACTTCCCTTACCCTCCCCTCCCTCGGCTTCACTTCCCTTACCCTCCCCCCCTCGACTTCACTTCCCTTACCCTCCCCCCCTCGGCTTCACTTCCCTTACCCTCCCCTCCCTCGGCTTCACTTCCCTTACCCTCCACTCCCTCGACTTCACTTCCCTTACCCTCCCCTCCCTCGGCTTCACTTCCCTTACCCTCCCCTCCCTCGGCTTCACTTCCCTTACCCTCCCCCCTCGACTTCACTTCCCTTACCCTCCCCCCCTCGGCTTCACTTCCCTTACCCTCCCCCCCTCGGCTTCACTTCCCTTACCCTCCCCCCCTCGACTTCACTTCCCTTACCCTCCCTCCCTCGGCTTCACTTCCCTTACCCTCCCCTCCCTCGGCTTCACTTCCCTTACCCTCCCCTCCCTCGGCTTCACTTCCCTTACCCTCCCCCCCTCGGCTTCACTTCCCTTACCCTCCTCCCCTCGGCTTCACTTCCCTTACCCTCCCCTCCCTCGGCTTCACTTCCCTTACCCTCCCCCCCTCGGCTTCACTTCCCTTACCCTCCCCTCCCTCGACTTCACTTCCCTTACCCTCCCCTCCCTCGACTTCACTTCCCTTACCCTCCCCCCCTCGGCTTCACTTCCCTTACCCTCCCCTCTCCTCGACTTCACTTCCCTTACCCTCCTCCCCTCGGCTTCACTTCCCTTACCCTCCCCCCCTCGACTTCACTTCCCTTACCCTCCCCTCCCTCGGCTTCACTTCCCTTACCCTCCCCCCCTCGGCTTCACTTCCCTTACCCTCCCCCCCTCGGCTTCACTTCCCTTACCCTCCCTCCCCAGGCCCTACCTGCAGGCGAGCTTGCCATCAGAGCCGGCCAGAATTCGGGACGTCCACTTGGCGCCCACGACTCGCCACCTCCATTCAAATGATGGCAGAATTTGGCGCGGGCCTCAGCGCCGGCAATGCCAGCGGAGCAATCGCTTGATTGACTTGCCACCTGTTTTTGGGCGCCTGTCAAATTTCTCCCCTCCCGTTTATCTCATAGATTCTCCGAATGTAATGTATGGACTATACGTTGAAAATGAATTTGTTAATGGAGAACAGCAGATGACCTTAATGCTATGCTGTGTTCCCGTTGCTGACATTGGATTTGTACCAGTCTAGTTCAACAGTGCAAAATGTTAATCTGTCTATTTGCCATGTGACATGCACTAAGAATACCTTGAACTTTGAATATCTTCTTCAAATTGATTTTCAATAGAAACTTACATAGAAACATAGAAGATAGGAGCAGGAGTAGGCCATTCGGCCTCTCGAGCCTGCTCCGCCATTCAATGCGATCATGGCTGATCATCCAAATTCAGTACCCTGTCCCTACTTTCTCCCCATATCCCTTGATCCCTTTAGCCTTAAAAAATATATCCAACTCCTTCTGAATATATTTAATGAATTGGCCTCAACTGTCTTCTGTGGTAGAGAATTCCATAGGTTCACCACTCTCTGGGTGAAGAAATTCCTCCTCATCTGTAGGGGTCGCAAAATCCCCTCAGCCCCCGAAGATCGGGAAATATTAATCCACATCATGGACGAAGACTTGTGTGATTTAAATTGTCTCTGGGTTGGACAATGTTTTAAAACATACCCAGAACCGCAAAAGGCTGCGTTAAAAAGCTCGTAAGATAGGCAGCACTTGGACACTGGAATCAAAGAACTTTGTGAAAATCGCACACTTTAAGATTGTACATTTTATTAAAAGATGTACTCTTGAGATTTGGACTGTTTAAATTGCCCAGGGCATAAAAATGGCTGAACAGACCTCATGGAAACAGAATTTGAAAAGGCAGCAGAAAAGGACAGACAGGCTGTTAGCATATGAAAAGCTCAGTGCTACCCTGTAGTAAGTTTGAAAAGAGCCCGAGCTGTCAGTCACCCTGTGGTATTGGGCAGGTCCGGTAACCTACAAGCTGCTTGTTTACACTGGGGAGTAGCCCGTTTGAATCAGCCAATCATTGGACAGCAAGCACAATGGGTTGTTTACACACATCCATTCACTGAAATTGACTCTACTACGTGATGTCTCCATGTATGAATGGAGGAGGTTAAAAGCCCTTCTCTTGTGTATTCGGACTTTTCGGCGCGAAATTGCGCACGGACCTTTTCGGTGCGAAAACAGCAGGGACTCCCAGGGTATAAAGATTAAGCCCAGGAAGTCCTCACTCTCTTTTTTTGTCTCTTCTACTCTTTGGACTGCAGGTGAGCAGGGCTTCTGACCCACTAGCAAGACAATCTAGTGAGAAGTAAAGGGGTGGTAATTTAAGGGAAATGTTGCTAAGATTGTAAGATTAACATTGTAGCCATTTATCCCTCATTTTTGCCATCTGCCTTCCCCTGTTAAGCAATTTTACCATGAGTACTTTGATCGTGTGGTGTCGTTTCTTTAGTGTTAATAAAATTTGACTTTCTTGCATCCAGACCATTTGTCTGTTTTTAATATATCATTAATTATAAGTTCCTCCAGTCAGAACTGGAAGGAGGGTTTAGCGATTCGAAACTGCTGATTGGAATTGGTCACAGTGCAGTGGAAAAGGTTGCCTGATCAGGTAAATTACCGTAAACCAGGTAAAGGATGCCCCATTACACATCTCAGTCCTAAATAGCTTACCCCTTATCCTTAGACTGTGACCCCTGGTTCTGGACTCCCTGGCCATCGGGAACAGCTTTCCTGCATCTAGTCTGTCTAGTCCTGTTAGAATTTTATAAGTTTCAATGAGATCCCCTCTCATTCTTCTAAACTCTGGTGAATATAAGCCTAATCGACCCAATCTCTCTTCATACGTCATTCCTGCCATTCCAGGTGAATCTTCGCTGCACTCCCTCCATGGCAAGAACATCCTTCCTCAGATAGGAAATGAACACTTTCAATTTGACAATGCCACCTTTACTTAAATATTTCTGTCACTGTCAATTAAATAATCGTACTGTACTTATTATCATCTTATAAATAAAAGCCCAGAATTTCTGGCTCACTTTGAGCGCACACTACGTGTAATCTGGGCAGGTGGGGTCACTATATGTGGCAGCATCTTCAATTCCTCTGGCACTTCCGGCCAAAATTGTAAATGCATTCTTTTAGAACGGGTTTACGATTGTATTAGAAATAGCAAACAGAGAGCACTCTGACTGACAGTTTCTGATGACGCTACCCATCGAAAGCCGAGGAATTCGGACTCCCACATTCATCGTCAACCTTACGGCACCATAACGGCTCGGGGGGGTTCCAAAATACGGTAACCGCGGCGCCGTGCCAAGCACCACTGTTGTGTTGGTGTATGTTATTGTGCTGTAATGCAATCTCAGCTTCTGATATTATCGAGTCTCTCTGTATTACAGGTTTCTGACTCCACCCGCTTCCTGCAGGATCATTTACATTTGAGAAATCTTTTAGCGATTTCCTTGTGCAAAAATAATTAAAAAATGACACTCGTATTTTTTTAATTTCCCATTTTTTTCATTGTGAAACAAATACAATCAAAATCTGTGATGTCCATCTCAAAACATACACAATAGAGCACGTACAGAGATATAAGCAAGAAAGGCAGTCCAGACCTAATACCCAGTCACAAGTAATATTACTTTTCTATGGTTCTTAAATTACGCTAGCCTTTGTCTGAAATTCCCATCTCATTTGTTATCGGAAATGCATTAACAGTTACCACCTAAATTAGAAGGGAAGAATTTTAGACTAAATGTATTGAGTGCATGCTGGTATCCGAGCTAACATAATGATGATCTGATATTATACTACCCACCCACTACATCCTAACCGTGCCATTGTAACTACCCCTCTCCGCCATAAATTTATTCTGAGTGTAAAAAAAAAGAAAGACATTTCTACAGCACCTTTCACGACCTCAGGACGTCCCAAAGTGCCTTACAGCCCATGAAGTACTTTTCAAAGTGTGGTCACTGTCGTAATGTAGGAAACGCGGCAGCCAATTTGTGCACAGCAAGAACCACAAACAATAATGTGATAATGATCAGATAATCTGTTTTAGTGATGTTGATTGAGGGATAAATATTGGCCCAGGACACCAGGGATAACTCCCCTGCTCTTCTTCAAAATAGTGCCATGGAATCTTTTACATCCACCTGAGAGAGCAGACGGGGCCTCGGTTTAACGTCTCATCTGAAAGACGGGACCTCCGACAGTGCAGCACTCCCTCAGTACTGCACTAGGAGTGTCAGCCTGGATTTTTGTGCTCAAGTCTCTGGAGTGGGGACTCGAACCCACAACTTTCTGACTCAGAGGTGAGGGTGCTACCCACTGAACCACAGCTGACATTAAATGCAATATCCTAAATGCCTTACATTAACAAAGTGAAGTTCTCCTATCATTTTTCGAACTCTATTTAACAATCATGCTACATTTTAGTCTTGCCAACTATCCCTTTGGCAGATGTCTCAGGTTAGAAAATCGATGCAGCACCGATAACCGAGCACACGAAGGGTTAACAGCTGGAACACAGGCCAGCTGTGGAGAGATAAACAATGTCTTTTCTGCGGAAGTATAAAACAATCTTATCTGGTATTAAGCAGACTGTGACAGCTTAAAGGTGTGCACCTTAAAGGGGAGTGTTGACCAGCACAAATAATCATGCAGAGGCAATAATTACGTGCCAGTGGAGACACTGGGTAACAGCCATTTTGTGAGTCATTTTTCCCCCACTCAATGCAGCCATTTTGTGCGACACCTGTCAGGAGCATGGACATGATTTTGTCACACAGGCTATGGCTGACAGGTCATTGTAAGCCATAGTGATCACCCTGTTTTTCAGTGATAATAAATCTGGGTAGTTCCAAAAATGAATACATTTGGATCAGCTTGGGAAGACAATCTTTTAAGGGGGGGGGGTGAAAAAAATCAAATTGGGTGGTATTATTTTCCAGCCTAATTGGGGCCATTCAGGAGCAGCGACAAATTGTACAATACTTGGCAAAAATTCCAACAAAATTTCTAGCAAAGCTATTTTTAACTGACAGCTCCCATCCTCAGGAAGAAATGTTAGTTCATCTCCCAAACACAGGAATTAGTTTTTTTTAAAAACAATGAATTTCTCCATTGCACTAAACATGCAGCAAAGCATTTTGCAATTCCATTACCTTCAGTATTATATGAAATTGTTTTTTGTTTTAAGAGAGTGCAGTTAAATTGCTCTGATTACATAGTACTTTTTTTTTACAATTATTCTAATGAGCGAATGAATGCAGGCCTGGTTATCAAGATGGACTGACTATCACACAAAACCTATTACTGAAATTGCTATTGTTACTCTGCGCACGGCATATCGACATAATGGGGTTTATGCAACATACTGAACACAGTCACAGGTTTATTCATTTGTCTTGCAATGACAAAGTGTAGTTCCCTGTAACAGATGATGCTGCGTGGTCAGATTCTGAGCTATCCTTTAAAGGGGCTTTAAGCATCCTTTAAAGAGACATTCCTTTGTAAAGAAAGATTTGCATTTATACGGCACCTGTCACCACCACAGGACGTCCCAAAGCGCTTTGCAGCCAATGAAGTACTTTTTGAAGTGTAGTCACTGTTGTAAGGTAGGAAACATGGCAGCCAATTTGCACACAGCAAGCTCCCACAGACAGCAATGTGATAATGACCAGGTCATCTGTTTTTAGTGATGTTGATTAAGGGAATAAATATTGGTCCAAAACACCGGGGTTACCTCCCCTGCGCTTCATTGATATAGTGCCGTGGGTCCTTTTACATCCACCTGAGAGGGCAGATGGGGCCTCGATTTAACGACTCATCCGAAAGACGGCTCCTCCGACAGTGCGGCACTCCCTCAGCACTGCACTGGGAGTGTCAGCCTAGATTTTTGTGCTCAAGTCTCTGGAGTGGGACTGGAACCCACAACCGAGTGCTACCCACTGAGCCACGGCTGACTAAATGGGTTCCCAACGCTAAAGTTACTTGTCTTGTGACTTGGAAGTAATTCTCGAGTCATATTTGGTAGTTTTCACTTTTACTTGGGTGAACACGGAGTTCCTCTCTTTACAGTGGGAAACCTCCCATAGAAGGTGGGCGAGGGCAGAGGCTCTGAGACCATTTCCTGTAAAATATTAAACTAATATTTTCTTCCAACAGAGTAACACTAACTTGCTGTCTAATTTTAGTCATACACAAATACCCTGGATGATTTTGAAGTCAGTGTGGCAATTACCTGATGAGTTAAAGGGAATTGAGACTAGAAAATCTCCTGAGTGAGGTGGCATCTAGCCAAGGATGCTGGTGGAGACTAGGGAGGAAATGAGTGGGGTATTGGTTCTTGTTATGAAGTACTTATTTTGAAAAGAGACGACAAATTTAAGCCATTAGTCTAATGTCATCTATAAGCCCATTAGCCTAATAGCAATAGAAAAATGCTGGAAATACTCAGCAGGTCAGGCAGCGTCTGTGGAGAGAGAAAAACAGAGTTAACGTTTCATGTCGATGACCGTTCGTCCGAACTGGAAAGGGTTGGAGATGGAACAGGTTTTAACCAAGTGCAGGGGCAGGGAAAGGGGGGAGGGGCGGAAAGAACAAAAGGGAAGGTCTGTGATAGGGTGGAAGGCAGGAGAGATTAAAAGACAAAAGGGATGATGGTGCAAGGCAGAAGGAGATGGTAATGGGACAAGTAAAGAAACAAAAGATGAGTCTAGAGGTGTAAATGGGAATGGCAGAATCATCAATTGCTTCCATCCAAAAACATGGGGTAAAGGTTATGATCTGAAATTGTTGAACTCAATGTTGAGTCTGCAATTTTGTTCCTTAATGAACAGTTAATTTAAATCGCTCCACCCTCCATTCAAATCAATAGCGATTGCAAATGTGTTGAAGTAATACAACTGTCATCTCCGCTGCCACTTAGACCGACCAGTTAGGCAGACCAACTAAATTCATACTTTGGTTCTGTCTTCACAAAGGAGGACACAAATAACCTCCCAGAGATGCCGGGGAACATAGGGCCTGATGAAAGGGTGGAACTGAAAGAAATCAGTATTTGTAGGGAAATGCTGTTAGGAAAATTGATGGGACTGAAGGCCGATAAATCCCCAGGGCCTGATAATCTACATCCTAGGGTACTTAAGGAAGTGACCCTAGAAATAGTAGATGCATTGCTGATCATCTTCCAGAACTCGATAGACTCTGGAACAGTACCCATGGATTGGAGGGTAGCTAATGTTACCCCACTATTCAAAAAAGGTGGTAGAGAAAAAGCGGGGAATTATAGACCGGTAAGCCTGACATCGGTAGTGGGGAAAATGCTAGAGTCCATTATAAAAGATGTAATAGCAGAGCACTTGGAAAGCAGTGACAGGATTGGACAAAGTCAACATGGATTTACAAAAGGTAAATCATGCTTGACTAATCTACTGGAATTTTTTGAGGATGTAACTGGTAAAATAGATAAGGGAGAACCAGTGGATGTGGTGTATTTGGACTTTCAGAAGGCTTTCGATAAGGTCCCACATAAGAGATTAGCGTGCAAAATTAAGGCACATGGGATTGGGGGCAAGGTATTGACTTGGATAGAGAACTGGTTGGCGGACAGAAAGCAAAGAGTTGGAATAAACGGGTTGTTTTCCGAGTGGCAGGCAGTGACTAGTGGGGTACCGCAAGGATTGGTCCTAGGACCCCAGCTGTTCACAATATATATTAATGATCTGGACGAGGGAATTGGATGTAATATCTCCAAATTTGCAGATGACACAAAGCTGGGTGGGAGGGTAAGCTGTGAGGAGGATGTCGTGAAACTCCAGTACGATTTGGACAGATTGGGTAATTGGGCAGAAACATGGCAAATGCACTATAATGTGGATAAATGTGAGATTATCCACTTTGGTGGCAAAAACAGGAAGGCAGATTATTATTTGAATGGCAATAGATTGGGAGAAGGGGAAGTGCAAAGAGACCTGGGTGTTCTTGTGCACCAGTCGCTGAAGGTAAGCATGCAGGTGCAGCAGGTGGTTAAGAAGGCAAATGGTATGTTGGCCTTCGTAGCAAGAGGGTTCGAGTACAGGAACAAGGATGTCTTGCTGCAGTTGTACAGGGCCTTGGTGAGACCACACCTTGAGTATCGTGTGCAGTTTTGGTCGCCTTACCTGAGGAAGGACGTTCTTGCCATGGAAGGAGTGCAGCGAAGATTCACCAGGCTGATACCTGGGATGGCAGGAATGACGTATGAGGAGAGATTGTGTCGATTGGGCTTATACTCACTGGAGTTTAGAAGATTGAGAGGGGCTCTCATCGAAACTTATAAAATTCTGTCAGGCCTGGACAGACTAGATGCAGGAAGGATGTTTCTGATGGCCGGGGAGTCCAGAACCGGGGGTCACAGTCTAAGGATAAGGTGTAAGCCATTTAGGACTGAAATGAGGAGGAATTTCTTCACCCAGAGAGTGGTGAACCTGTGGAATTCTCTGCCACAGAGGGCGGTGGAGGCCAATTCATTAAATATATTCTAGAAAGAGTTGGATATATTTCTTGAGGCTGAAGGGATCAAGGGATATGGGGAGAAGGCAGGGACCGGGTGCTGAATTTGGATGATCAGCTATGATCTCATTGAATGGCGGAGCAGGCTCGAAGGGCCGAATGGCCGACTCCTGCTCCTATCTTCTATGTTTCTATGTTTCTAAAACCAGAGGCCATCAATATAAGATAGTCACCTGTGTAATCCTATGTAAAAACCACAACCGATCTTCAGCACAAACCACAGAAAGTCAGACAAACAATTAATTTTGGTTCATTCACACACTGTGGGAAAAACAAACAGCAAAGTCTGTAGCAAGGATCGTGGGCGTACAGACTCTTTTTCTTGGCAGTTAGAATCTGGCTTGATAAAACCCATGTGTTGAATGTAAGTGTCATACACTGTGGATATGGGACTACTGTGCAGTTATAGGTTGGTGTGACTGGTGTGACTGGCTGCATCCATTTGTGCAATATTTCTGTCCAGTTCATCTCTCATTCCAAGGTGTTTTTTTTACAAACTTAACTGTGCAGCAAATGTTATTCTTATTTTAAGTATAGCTATTTACAAAAAAATCACTGCTGAAAGGATTTGTTGGTCATGTACGTAACTGATAATATATTTAAATTGTGTGGGAACAATGTGATTATGCAGCACTCTGCAAAAATATTTCCGGCTGTGTAATATTTGTAATGAACGGTATAATGGTATGGTTAGAGTAAAACAGTGACTGCACTTCAAAAATAATCCATTGGCTGCAAAATACTTCGGGACACCTTGGGGGCGATTTTATTAATGGGGGCGTGTTGAAGGCCGGACTGCTGCTTGGCGGGTCGATGTCCCGCCTCCATCGATTTGTGGCCAACCCATGCGGTTTTCCCTTGATTGAACGTGTTAAGCCCACCCAGTGGACTTAGGAGGCCAATTAAGGAAAAGCCGGATGCAGAGAACGTCAACGTATGACGTTTCATCTGTCAAAATTTTTTGACAGATGAATTGTCATCGTTTAACAGTTCTGTGAAGCTGTCAAACAGTGACATTCTCTGCATCTGTCATCTCCTACACGGAGGTCCGAGACTCTCTGCATACACACCGACTGAAGCCTGCAGGAAGAAACAAAGGTAAGTACACTTTTACTAACACTTTGCACTTACCTCAGATACTCACCTCTCCACTCTTGCACCCATCACTTACCTTCACACCACACTTTTGCAACCCCCCCGACCCCCGCAGACCCAATACTCGCCTCGGTGACCCTGGTGGGTTTTGGAGCCTTCGGGAAGCCCGCACTTGTGAGGGCAAAAAGGGGATAATCCTATTTTCTGCCTGTTAACTACTTGTTAACAGGCAGTTAATTGGCTTTAATCCCTTCCCGCCTCCAAGGAGATGGGTCCTGGCGCGGGACGGCTACCCGCCTCCCGGGAAGATGGCATGGAGGCGGGTTGGGGGCGGGTTGGGCATCCTTCTGCCATTTTCCTGGCAGTCCTGCCTCCATACCCGCCTCCCCAGGGCTGGCAAGATCACGCCCCTTGAGAATATGATAAGGTGATATATAAATGCAAGTTATTCCCTTCGTAAAATATTCTTAAATACAGTGGATGAGGAAAGACAGGAGGAGGCTCGAGTGGAGCGTAAAGGCCGGCATGGACTGGTTGGGCCGAATGGCCTGTTTCTGTGCCATATATGCTATGTAATCCTATTCTATGTAAGTTACAGTGTGGCGCCGATGGGTTCACTTTAGTCTAATCACTGGACCGTGTTGTTTGCTTGTAGGTGGATTCTTCAGTTGGTCACATTCAGCCTCACAGCCCAAGGATGTAATAAAGTGAAGTATTTATACTCGAGAACAAGACAAGTTTCCCCTATCATGCTGGCTTTCAGACTTTCCTATCTGCTTAAGTCCCCCATCCTCAAGGGTTTCATTGTTCACTTAAAGGTACTTGCCTGGCTGCTCATGATCAAATCTTAACTCTGGTCTACAGAAACGTCTGTATTGGTCACAGATACAACAACTTGCATTTACATAACGCATTTAACGTAGTTAAAAACGTTCCAAGGTGCTTCACAGGAGTGTTATCAGACAGAATTTGACACCGAACCACATAAAGAGATATTAGGACAGGTGACCAAAAGCTTGGTCAAAGAGGTAGGTTTTAAGGAGCGACTTAAAGGAGGAGAGAGAGGTGGGGAGGCGGAGAGGTTTCGGCAGGGAATAACAACTGAGGTCCTCGGCAGCTGAAGGCACGGCTGCCAATGGTGGAGCGATTAAAATAAAAGATGCACAAGAGGCCAGAATTAAAGGAGTGCAGAGATCTCGGAGGGTCGAGGGGCTGGAGGAGGTCACAGAGATTGGGAGGGGGCGAGGCCATGGGGAGATTTGCACACAAGATACACACGGGCAGTGTTCTGAGACTTTTATTTACAGGAAAAAGATTTTAACACCTGCTTTCTGGTAGCAGTAATGATGTCTAATGTTTAATAAGAATAGTTGTGTAGATTCTTTTCCCGCTTACCTCAATGGTACCGCTCTCAATAACAGTACAAGTAACTCTCTAAGTTTTATCGTGATGTAGGCTTGTCTGGGACTAATTGCAGAAACTAGAAAGCACAACTTATCAAGTCAGAGTGAAGGTCAATGCCAAATCAGAGAACGTGAAACCTTACTGTGAACCACCAATTTATTTAAATATTAGAGGTCATGTTAAATAATACGGCATTATGTTCTATGCAAAACAAAGGACAGAGGGTGGTTAATGAGCCTGATCCAGACTCCCCAACAGCACATCGATTGATGCTTAACAACGATTTGACAGATGATGTGAATAATACTAATAATAATTACTAATACAAAGTTCAACACAGATAAATGTGAGGTATTACATTTTGGTAGGGAGAATAGGGAGGTCACTTATTAGTTGGAGGGTGCGAGTGTGGGTGGGGTGGAGGAACAAACGGATCTCGGAGTACAAATACACAAATCACTAAAAGTTAGCAAGGCCATAAAAAAAGTAAAGCAAGAACCAGGGTTTATTTCCAGAGATTATTGGAAAGTAGGGAAGTTATGCTAAACCTGTATCGGACCTTGGTTAGACCACACTTGGAGTACTGCATGCAGTTCTGGTCGCCATATTATAAAAAGGGTGTTGAGGCACTAGGGAGGGTGCAGAGAAGATTTACAAGGATGATACCAGAAATGCGAGGGTAAACATATCAGGAAAGGATGAACAGGCTGGGTCTCTTTTCTCTTGAAAGTAGAAGGCTGAGGGGTGACCTAATAAAGGTCTTGAAAATTATGAAAGGTTTTGATAGAGTGGATACAGAGAGAGTGTTTCCACTTGTGGGGAAGAGCATAAGAGGCCATCAATATAAGATAGTCACCAAGAAATCCAATAGGGAATTCAGGAGAAACTTCTTTACCCAGAGAGTGGTGAGAATGTGGAACTCGCTACCACAGGGAGTGGTTGAAGTGAATACTATAGATGCATTTAAGGGGAGGCTAGACAAGCACATGAGGGAGAAGGGAATAGAGGGTTACGCTGATAGAGTTAGATGAGGAAAGACGGGAGGAGGCTCGAGTGGAGCATAAACACTGGTTGGGCCGAATGGCCTGTTTCTGTGCCGTATATCCTATATTATCCTATGTATTATGTAAAAGGCAATTTAACAGCTTTAGTGCAATAAAGTGAACTCATGACCATACCTTGCTATCCGTCTATCTGTCTGGCCTTCTGTGTTTCTAAGACATGTGGGGTTTTTTAAGAACCAAATCATGAGGGGTCTGCACAGAGTAGATAGAGAGAAACTGTTCCCATTGTTGGAAGGGTCGAGAACCAGAGGACAGAGATTTAAGGTGATTGGCAGAAGAACCAAAGGCGACACGAGGAAAACTTTTTTACGCAGCGAGTGGTTAGGATCTGGAATGCACTGTCTGAAAGGGTGGTGGAGGCAGATTCAATCGTGGCTCTCGAAAGGGAGTTGGATAAGTATCTGAAGGAAAACATTTTGCAGGGCTACGGGGAAAGGGCGCGGGATTGGGACTAGCTGAAGTGCTCTTGCAGAGGGCCAGCACGGGCTCGATGGGCCGAATGGCCTCCTTCTGTGCTGTAACCATTCTATGGGCTGGATTTTCATTGAGGAGGCAGGTAGGAGGCGGGACTACAACTTTCGGGGTTGTAGTCCCGCCTCCATCGAGTTCCAGCCAACCCACGCAATTTTGACTTGATTGACCTTGTTGAGCCCGCAGCAGGCCAATTATGGGCCACCCGGCAACAGGTGACATCACAGATTGATATTTCATCTGTCAAGAGCTTTTGACAGATGAAATATCAGTGTTTCACAGCTGTTTGAAGCTGTCAAACACTGACAATCTGTACGCTAAGTTAATTCCTTCCTCTCAGGATGGTTTAGCGATCTCCCCGGAACAGAAAGCTGAATGCTGCAATTTTTGACAGCTCGCAGCCATTCTGCTTTCTGTGCCGGTGAGATGAGGGACTCCCAAGACCTGAAAGAAGGAAGGCTGTAAAGGTAAGTAAAGGTTAGTAGAACTTCTTTAATCACTTTACACACACCAAACACACTTACCTTTGCACTCATGCACCCATCACTCACCTGAACACCGGACATCTCGACCCTTCCAAGCCCTTCATCCCAACAGTCCGCCTCCTCTAACTGGCGTGGTTTGGAGCCGTCGGGAATCCCACACTTCAACATTAAAAATAGGGATTAAGCTAAAAACTGCCTGCTAACTACCTGTTAATAGGCAGTTAATTGACACTAATCCAATTCCCACCTCGGGGAGGCGGGTCCCAGTGCGGGGCGGGGACCCGCCTCCTTTGAGACTGGCATGGAGGCAGGTTGGGGGCGGGATGGGTTCGTGCCCCCCGATTTCAGGA
Source organism: Somniosus microcephalus (assembly GCF_052327205.1). Classification (NCBI taxonomy): domain Eukaryota; kingdom Metazoa; phylum Chordata; class Chondrichthyes; order Squaliformes; family Somniosidae; genus Somniosus; species Somniosus microcephalus. The sequence goes on from NW_028226439.1 coordinate 19,330, forward strand.
TTTTAACACCCCACATGCCTCCAATCCCGCCTCCACGGCCCAATGAAAATCCTGCCCTATGATTCTGCCAAAACTTTACAAATCACTGGTTAGGCTTCAGCTGGAGTATCGTGTACCATTCTGGGCACCACACTTTAGGAAGGATGTCAAGGCCTTGGAGAGGGTACCGACGAGGTTCACCAGGATGAGGGAGTTCAGTTATGGGGAGAGATTGGAGAAGCTGGGATTGTTTTCCTTAGAGCAGAGAGGGTTAAAGGGAGACCCAACAGAGTTATTCAGAATGATGAGGGGTTTTGATAGAGCGGGTAGGGAGAAACTGTTTCCTCTGGCAAGTGGGTCAGTAACCAGAGGTCATAGATTTAAACTAACTGGCAAAAGATCTAGAGGGGAGATGAGAATGAAATATTTTCACACAGAGAGTTGTTGAGATCTGGAACGCACTACCTGAAAGGATGGTGGAATCAGATTCCACAGGAACTTTCAAAAGGAAACTGGACATGTACGTGAAGAGAACTAATTTGCAGGTTTATAGGGAAAAAACTGGGGTGTGGGACTAAATTGGAAAGTTCTTTCAAAGAGCCAGCACAGACACGACAGGCCGAATGGCCTCCTTTATTAAAAATTTGTTTTTATGGGATGTGGATGTCGCTGGCAAGGCCGGCATTTATTGCCCATCCCTAATTGCCCTTCAGAAGGTGGTGGTGAGTCGACTTCTTGAACCACTGCAGTCCGTGTGGTGAAGGTGCTCCCACAGTGCTGTTAGGGAGGGAGTTCCAGGATTTTGACCCAGCAACGATGAAGGAACGGCGATATACTTCTAAGTCAGGATGATGTGTGACTTGGAGGGGAACTTAGAGGTGGTGGTGTTCCCATGCACCTGCTGCCCTTGTCCTTCTAGGTGGAAGAGGTTGCAGGTTTGGGAGGTGCTGCCGAAGAAGCCTTGGCGAGTTGCTGCAGTGCATCTTGTAGATGGTACACACTACAGCCACGGTACGCTGGTGGTGGAGGGAGTGGATGTTTAAGGTGGTGGATGGGGTGCCAATCAAGTGTGCTGCTTTGTCCTGGATGGTGTCGAGCTTCTTGAGTGTTGTTGGAGCTGCACTCATCCAGGCAAGTGGGGAGTATTCCATCACACTCCTTACTTGTGCCTTATAGATGGTAGAAAGGCTTTGGGGAGTCAGGAGGTGAGACACTCGCCGCAGAATACCCAGCCTCTGACCTGCTCTTGTTGCCACAATATTTATGTGGCTGGTCCAGTTAAGTTTCTGGCCAATGGTGACCCCCAGGATGTTGATAGTGGGGGATTTAGCGATTGTAATGCCATTGAATGTCAAGGGGTGGTGGTTAGATTCTCGCTTGTTGGAGATAGTCATTGCCTGGCACTTCTGTGGCGCGAATGTTACCTGCCACTTATCAGCCCAAGCCTGAACATCGTCCAGGTCTGTGCTATATGATTCTATGATTCTATAATGAATTTAATTTTTAAAATTTAAATGAAAGTAAAATTGAGTATTCCAAATAGTGTGCTTCTACATTCAACTACATTAGCCATTGACTGCGCCACTTCTGATTCACCGCTATGCTCGCTGCTGAGTGTTCTAATCGCTTCTCCGGTAAATGTTGCTGTAAATCGTAGAATCATAGAATTATACAGCACAGCAGGAGGCCATTCGGCCCGTCATGCCTGTGCCGGCTCTTTGAAAGAGCTATCCAATTAGTCTCACATCCTGGCTCTTTCCCCGTAGCCCTGCAAATTGTTCCCCTTCAGGTATTCATTCCCTTTTGAAAGTCGCTATTGAATCTGCTTGCGCCGCCCTTTCAGGCAGTGCGTCCCAGATCACAGCAACTCGCTGCGTAAAAAAATGTTTTCCTCATGCCGCCTCTGGTTGTATTTCGCCACTGGAGGATCGGGCCGCCCAACGGTCTAACTGGTGACGCCCGTTGCCAATATCGCCGTTGCAAGAAATTCCCAACCGATGAAATACTTTGTACTGTTCCTAACATTGTGGTTTTGCAGTCTCCACTCGCTACTACATTCAAAGAGGTCCGAATGGAATTAATGCAAAGACAGTTTGGGCGCAACATTGGGGTTTTCTATGTAGGGGAATGTGCATTGACGAGCAATCCTTTATGCATCAGTGCAGGAGACTTGAATAAGCCACAATTGCACTGCTGGAGCTGCTGCGACTGTTGGTTCATCTTCTTTCTCTTCCCGTGGCTGATATTCAGTCTCCATGGTGTCACCATCTGTGGCTCCCTCCTCCTCAAGCTGAATGCCTTTCTGGATACAAAATTGTGCAAAAACACCACAGGCGATTAAAGGGTAAGACGGTAGATAAGCAGTGGCAGACATTTAAGGAGATATTTCATAACTCTCAGCAAAGGTTTATTCCAGTGAGAAAGAAAGACTCTAAGAGAAGGATGAACCATCCGTGGCTAACTAAGGAAGTTAAGGATGGTATCAAATTGAAAGAAAAGGCATACAATGTTGCGAAGATTAGTGGTAGACCAGAGGATTGGGAACTTTTTAGAAACCAGCAAAGGATGACTGAAAAAATAATAAAGAGGGAGAAGCTAGGTTATGAAAGTAAACTAGCAAAACATATAAAAACAGACAGTAAGAGCTTCTACAGGTATATAAAAAGGAAGAGAGTAGCTAAAGTAAATGTTGGTCCCCTAGAGGGTGGGGCTGGAGAATTAATAATGGGAAACAGGGAAATGGCAGAGACTTTGAACAAATATTTTGTATCGGTCTTCACAGTAGAAGACACTAAAAACATCCCAATAATAATTGATAATCAAGGGGCTATACGGAGGAAGGAACTTAAAACAATGACTATCACTAGAGAAAAAGTACTAGGCAAACAAATGGAACGAAAGGCTGACAAGTCCCCATGACTTGATGGCCTGCATCCTAGGGTCTTAAAAGAAATGGCTGCAGAGATAGTGGATGGTTGATTGTAATCTACCAAAATTGCCTGGATTCTGGAGAGGTCCCAATGGATTGGAAAACTGCAAATGTAACGCCCCTATTTAAGAAAGGAGGGCGGCAAAAAGCAGGAAACTCTTGGCCAGTTAGCCTAACATCTGTCATTGGGAAACTGCTGGAATCCATTATTAAGGAAGCAGTAGCAGGACATTTAGAAAATCATAATACAATCAAGCAGAGTCAACACGGTTTTATGAAAGGGAAATCGTGTTTGATAAATTTACTAGATTTCTTTGAGGATGTAATGAGCAGGATGGATAAAGGGGAACCAGTAGATGTCGTGTATTTGGATTTCCAGAAGGCATTTGATAAGGTGCCACATAAAAGGTTACTGCACAAGATAAGAGCTCATGGGGTTGGGGTTAATATATTAGCTTGGACAGAAGATTGGCTAACTAACAGAAAACAAAGAGACGGGATAAATGGGTCATTTTCCAGTTGGCAAACTGTAACTAACGGGGTGCCACAGGGATCAGTGCTGGGGCCTCAGCTATTTACAATCTATATTAATGACTTGGATGAAGGGACCGTGTGTACTGTAGACAAATTTGCTGATGATACAAAGATAGGTGGGAAAGCAAGTTGTGAGGAGGACACAACAGGCTGGATTTTGCTACGGGGGCGGGTTGGAGGTGGGAAACACACATTCGGGCTTGTTGTCCCGCCTCCATGGAGATGTGGCCAACCCACTGGATTTTCCTCTGATTGACCTTGTTGAGCCCGCCCTATGGGCTCAGCAGGCCAATTAAGGGCCACCCGGCAACAGGTGACGTCAGAGATTGACATTTCATCTGTCAAAAGCTTTTGGCAGATGAAATATCAGTGTTTAACAGCTGTTTGAAGCTGTCAAGCACTGAAAAACTGCTAATTCAGCCTCAGTCCTTTCTCAGGATAACTTTAAAATCATTTTGCTGCAGAAACCAAGAAGCTGATTTTTTTTTTAAAAATCGGAGCTTCTGTGGTTCTTGCAGCCGACTCCCGACACCAGAATGCAGGACTCCTGTAAAGGTAAGTAAAAGTAAGTTAAACTTATTTAAACACTTTAAACACTTGCAAAACACTTACCTTTGCACTCCTGCACCCCTCACTCACCTGAACACTGGGCATCTCGACCCCTCCAAGACCTCAGACCCACGTCCCGCCTCGAAAACTTTCCGTGGTTTGGAGCTGTCGGGAAGCCCACAAACCAGCAATAAAAATCGCGATTAGGCAAAAAACTACCTGTTAGCTACCTGTTAACAGGCAGTTTATTTGCCTTTAATCCCTTCCCGCCTCTGGAAGTCAGGTTCCAGCACTTGTCGGCAACCCGACTCCTATGAAATTGACATGGAGGCGGGTTGGAGGCGGGATGGGGTCGGGACCCCCGGAGCTCCGATTTTTATCGCCCGCATGCCTCCAACCCGACTCCAGGGGCTTAGGAAAATCCAGCCCATTGAGTCTGCAAAGGGGTATAGAGAGGTTAAGTGAGTGGGCAAAAAGTTGGCACATGGAGTATAATGTGGGAAAATGTGAGGTTATCCACTTTGGTAGGAAAAATAAAAAAGCAAATTATTATTTAAATGGAGAGAGAGACTACATAATGCTGCGGTACAAAGGGATCTGGGGGTCCTCGTACATGAAACACAAAAAGTTAGCATGCTGGTACAGCAAGTAATTAGGAAGGCAAATGGAATGTTGGCCTTTATTGCAAAGGCAATGGAGTATAAAAGTGGGGAAGCCTTACTACAACTGTACAGGGCGTTGGTGAGACCACACCTGGAGTACTGCATACAGTTTTGGTCTCTTTTGGAGGGATATACTTGCATTGGAGAAAGTTCAGAGAAGGTTCACCAGGTTAATTCCTGTGATGAAGGAGTTGTCTTATGAAGAAAGGTTGAGCAGGTTGGGCCTATACTCATTGGAGTTTAGAAGAATGAGAGGTGATCTTATTGAAACATATAAGATTCTGAGTGGGCTTGACAGGGTAGATGCAGGGTGGATGATTCCCCATGTGGGGGAATCTAGAACTAGGGGGCATAGTTTCAGGATAAGGGGTCGCCCATTTAAAACGGAGATGAGGAGGAATTTCTTCTCTCAGAGGGTCGTGAATCTGTGGAATTCTCTTCCCCAGAGAGCTGTGGAGGCGGAGTCACTGAATATATTCAAGGTGGAGTTGACATATATTTGAGCTACAGGGGAGTCGAGGGTTATGGGGAGCGGGCGGGAAAGTGGAGTTGAGGCCAAGATCAGATCAGCCATGATCTCATTGAATGGCGAAGCAGGCTCGAGGGGCCGAATGGCCGACTCCTGCTCCTATTTCTTATGTTCTTATGTTCTTATTTCCATATTTCTTAAACTGCATTCAAATTCTCAAACTGCCATGGTGGGATTATGACCTCATGTTTCCTGAATTACTAGTCCAGTAACATAACCACTGTACCTGAATGACCCTCTGCCCCCACCCCCATTGATCCAGGCATTTGAACCTTGTTTTGAGCATTCCTATTGCTCACTCAAAGAGAATTCTTGCTCATAAGTGAGCTTCATTGTATCTCTCTTCTGCTGCATTGGTGGTCCTTACAGTGGAATCATGAACCATAGGAGGAGAGGATAGCGTTTGTCTCCAAGGGCTCATCCTGAGGATTGTGCTCCATTTTGAACGATAGCAGGAGTGCCTGAGTTCAAATGCATCCTGACGGGTGTCAGCATTCTTGGCATTCGCATGAAAGAACTAGCGCCTGGAATCTCAAACTGGTTGACCATGTAGGGACTGAGATCCCTCTCTATTGATGTAACGGAGAGAGGTGTCAGCCAGGGAGTGTTTTGTCACAAGAGTGCAGTCAATAGCAGCTGGAACCCTGAGAAATCCTGCCGCTCTGTAGGAACTGTGGGATTCTCCATTCATTGGGCTCCATCTAGTATCAAACCTGACCAAGTTGGTGGGCCTGGCCAACAGAGCATCGGTGGCTGGCCTGATGCGAGTATCGATTGCAAACTGAATAATAGGGCAGAAGTCACCCGTCAGCAGAGGTCTGAGAGAAACAAAAGCAAATTACCGCGGAGGCTGGAAATCTGAAATAGAAACAGAAAATGCTGAAAATGCTCAGCAGGTCAGGCAGTGTCTGTGGCGAGAGAGAGAGAAACAGAGTTAATGTTTCATGTCGATGAGATCTTGTCAGAGGTATGAGAGAATGCTCCTCCAAAAACTTTAATTCATCATTTAATCTCTTCCTTTTTAACAAAGAAAAAGAAATAACAAAACACTAAGGTCACTTAGTCAGTAGTGTAATGTATATACCTTTAAGGGGGGAACTATCTTTTACAGCTCATGTATACTGCAGTACCGGCAGTGACCACACCTGTATATAGCACTGAGTCGTAATCTGTACAGATCAGTTCCAGTGTGAGCCATGTTGAGTAAACACCTGTTGTACCGTTCTCCTGCAGTCTGTGTCTCATTATACACGGACACAACATTGGCGACAAGGCAAGTTCGAACCTACCTGCAACTCTGCATCACCTCCCGGGGATTCGTTCCTGGAGATCAGTGGATTGGAGGTCAAGGCCAGAGACTCGGGTGTCGACCACGGGCAACCGCCCAGTCATCCAGCAGAGACTCAAGAATTGCAGGGGAGGCTGTCGAGAGCCAGGCTTGGCTTTCCAGTTGAGGTGGTCCAGCGAAATGGGCTGGCAACAGGTAGTGCGCAGACCTTTCCCAGACAGCGGCGGGCTAGAGCCCGACCGAGCGGCACAGCAAAGCGCCGAGCAGCATCGATGGGGGAGAGAGAGATAGGGCAGAGTGCACAGGGCGCAGCCGGTGTTCAGGGGCCGAGCAGCATTGAAGAGAGGGAGAGAGAGACGCACATAAACCCGCGAGGCGCTGCCATTGCCCCGAGGACCACCGAGAGCGGCGTTGGCAGCAGCGCAGGAGAAGCGCGCGAAACCTACAGGGCACCGCCATTGCCACGAGAACTGCCGGGAGCGGCGTTGGCAGCAGCGGGGGAGGAAGGAAAGCGCGGGAGACGCCATTTTAAGCCATTGGGAGACGCCATTTTAAACCACACCCAAAATGCCGAAGAGTGGCAGTATCACCGCATTTGACAATGATGTCGAAGATTGGACTACATATGTCGAACGAATAGAGGTATACTGCAAGGCAAATGAGGTGTCAGATGACAAGTAAGCATCGGTATTGTTAAATTTAATGGGTGCAAAGATGTATGGTTTATTACGAAATCTAGTAACCCCAACGAAGCCAATGGAAAAGAGTTTTGAAGACATAGTAACGATACTACAGGAACATTTAAACCCCACACCGCTGCTGATAGCAGAAAGATTCAAGTTTCACAAACGGAACCAGCATAAGGATGAAAGCAATGCTGATTATTTAACAGAACTGTGCAAACTATCGAAACACTGCCAGTTTGGAGCGGGACTGGCAGATACCTTAAGGGACAAGTTTGTGTGTGGGCTTCAAAGTGAAGGAACCCAGAAATGGCTTTTATCTGAAAAGGATCTTACGCTGGAAAAGGCTTTCAGCATTGCGGTATCATATGAAGCAGCAGCACGGGGCGCTGCAGAGATACAACAGAGACCGCAAGAATATGGCACAAACGAAATGTCATATGGAACAGAGAAGTGCTATCGCTGCGGCAGAACAACACAGGACCAGAATGATTGCTGGTTCAAAGACAAAGTGTGCAGACAGTGTGGAAAAGTAGGACACATAGCACGAGTTTGCAGGTCGGGAAAGAAAACCAGCAATAAGAAACCTACCAAAGAAAAGTACAAGAAGGTACATAAGATGACGGAGAATAGTTCAGATGATCAAAAGAGTGATAACGACTCCGAAAGCAGGGAACTGAGTTGTCTGAAACTACATAATGTGATCACAACAGAGGATCACCGAACCATTTGCGTCACTCTCAAGATAGCAGGAGTCCAGGTAAAGATGGAATTGGACACAGGATCAGCCCTAACAGTCATAAACCGATGGGACTACGAGCGGCTATTCTCACACATACCCTTGAGAGACACAAAAATTATTTTGAAGACGTACACGGGGCAAAAAGTCTACCACAAAGGAAAAATAAGGGTGACCGTTATATATAACGGTAAGGAAACACCAAAACTAGACCTGTATGTATTGCAAGATGGAGGACCACCATTACTGGGACGTGAATGGATCCGGAAAATACAACTGGATTGGCATTCCATACAGGCACTGACTGTGGCTGACAAAAAGGATGACGACGTCCACCTGTGCGACTGTCAAAGATCCTAACTGACGCGAAAGAAGTGTTCCAGCAAGGACTCGGAACACTAAAAGGCATGACAGCGACGATTAAAATGGAAGAAAACACAAGCCCAAAATTTTTTAAGGCCAGACCGGTACCTTATGCAATCCGCCCAGCCGTCGAAGCAGAGCTGGAGAGTCTGGAACGTTCAGGTGTACTGTCCAAGGTAGACTGGAGTGGGCTACACCCATCGTCCCTGTGATGAAAAAGTCGTTGAGCAGCACGCCTGGGGAACCAAGGAAGGTTCGCATCTGTGGGGACTTTAAGGTAACAGTGAACCCGGTCCTTCACACCGTACAATATCCACTTCCGCGGATTGAAGATATTTTCGCCTCGCTATCTGGAGGGAAACGCTTCACTAAGATTGATCTGGCCCAGGCGTATCTGCAAATGGAGGTAGAAGAAGCATCAAAAAAATACCTCACAATCAACACCCATAAAGGTCTCTACCAATACAACCGGCTGGTATTCGGGGTAGCATCAGCTCCGGCTCTTTGGCAGAGGGCAATGGAACAAGTCCTGCAAGGGATCCCAGGGACCCAGTGTTATTTGGACGACATTCTGGTCACGGGCAAAAATGACAGTGATCACCTTGCCAACCTGGAGCAGGTGCTCACTAGATTGCAGGAATATGGGCTCCGAGCTAACCGCCCCAAATGCGAGTTTTTTAGAAAACAGATCTCGTATTGTGGCCACGTTATCAATAAAGAGGGGTTACATAAGTCCCCAGAGGAGATTGAGGCAGTAGTCAAGGCACCAGCACCGGAAAATGTGTCACAACTGAGGTCGTTCCTTGGGCTGGTAAACTACTACCATAAGTTCTTGCCAAATTTGTCTACAATACTACACCCACTGAACACCCTACTGCAAACTGGGGTGCCATGGAAGTGGAGTGACGAATGTAGACGAGCTTTCCAGAAGAGCAAAACACTAATCACATCGAAAGAGGTATTGGCCCATTACAACCCAGCATTACCAATTCGGTTGGCATGTGATGCGTCACCCTACGGCATTGGAGCGGTGCTGTCGCACAAATTCTCAGACGGCTCAGAGAGGCCAATAGCCTTTGCATCACGATCACTAACCTCAGCCGAGCGTAACTACGCCCAGATTGAAAGGGAGGCCCTCAGTCTAGTGTGGGGAGTGAAAAAGTTCAATCGCTATCTGCACGGGCAGAAATTCACCTTGCTGACTGATCACCAGCCTCTTGTCTCCATTTTTAATCCAAAGAAGGGCGTTCCGGTGATGACTGCGCAATGACTACAAAGATGGTCACTCTTTCTAGGGGCGCACCACTATGAGATTGAATATAAGGGCACGAAACAGCATGGAAATGCTGATGGGCTATCATGTCTGCCACTGCCTACTGCGGAGGAAGCACCAGCAGTGAATCCTGTCGAAATATTCCATTCGACTATAGTTGAATACCTACCGGTAACTAACGCTTGTGTCGAAAAGGAAACCCGAAATGACCCGACACTATCTCGGGTATATGATTTGACGGTGAAGGGATGGCCAGCACATGGCGACTCACTGTTGCCAGCATTCTCGACAAGGAGAGAACAGCTGTCAGTGTGCCGGGGGACCTTGATGTGTGGATCCCGAGTGGTAATTCCACCCAAGTTAAGGGATAGAGTGCTCAATGAGCTTCATGAGGGTCATCTGGGAGGGGTAAAAATGAAAAGTCTAGCCAGGGCTTATGTGTGGTGGCTGGGAATCGATAAACAAATCGAGGACCTGACCAAGAGCTGCTCAGGATGCCAGAAAGTCCAAAATGCACCACCACAGGCCCCTCTACACCCATGGGAGTGGCCCTCATCTCCATGGCAACGGGTGCATATTGAGTTTGCTGGTCCAATCATGGACTCAATGTTTTTAATAGCCGTGGATGCGCACTCAAAATGGCCTGAGGTCATCAAAATGTCCTCCACCACCACGGAGAAAGCTATTGCAGTCCTACGGACCATTTTTGCCAGGAATGGCTTGCCAGAACAGATTTGCTCCGACAACGGACCACAGTTTGTGTCCGAAGAGTTCCGGAGGTTCTTGAAAAAGAATGGGGTAAGGCATTACACATCCGCCCCGTATCATCCAGCCACAAATGGATTGGCTGAGAGGTTCGTACAAACCTTTAAGAAGGCAATAAAGGCTATGTACAATGACAACATTCCGCTGCAGCACAAGGTGGACAATTTCCTGTTCGCCTACCGGAATGCGACACATGCAGTCACCAACCAGGCCCCAGCCATGATGTTCTTTAACCGAAGGTTAAGATCTCGCCTGGATTTGCTCAGACCAAACGTACGAAGAGATGTTGAGAGTAAGCAATTCCAGCACATCCATGAGAAGCCAACAAGGAGCTTCAATGTAGGGCAACCAGTCTTGGCCCGCGACTACCGAACAGAAAAATGGCAGCCAGGAACGATATGCACACGGCAGGGCCCACTAATGTACACAGTGGACGTTGGGGAGAGCATCGTGAGACGCCATGCTGACCAGATCCTAGAGTCACAGGAACAAGTCAACCCCATGCCTCGCCCATACGTACCTGGTGATGAACCCGACGTACAGGTCGCATCTACCCCAGAAACAGTAGCATCGGAAGCTGATGAACCAACCGACGACAGGGGGCCAGAAGCGCCTCCACACCAAGAGCAAGACACTCGGGAAAGGCGCTATCCAGAAAGGATCAGGAAGCCTCCCCAAAGACTGAATATATAAATAGACTATTTTCAGCTAATGTTGCATGTTAAAAGTGTTAATTGTAATTAGTTTGATATTTAATTGTTAAATGAGTGTTATGGTACTGTTAATCTAAAAGGGGAGGAATTGTAATGTATATACCTTTAAGGGGGGAACTATCTTTTACAGCTCATGTATACTGTAGTACCGGCAGTGACCACGCCTGTATATAGCACTGAGTAGTAATCTGTACAGATCAGTTGCAGTGTGAGCCACGTTGAGTAAACACCTGTTGTACCGTTCTCCTGCAGTCTGTGTCTTATTATTAACGGACACAACAAGTAGAATACATTTCAGTGTGTCTTTCAGTTAGCCAGTACACCATGTAGGGACTGAAATCCCTCTCTATTAATACACGGTCTTGCAGTCAGAATATTGTGCAAAGTTTTAGGAATGATGCTAAGGCCATGGAGGGGGCACAGATGAGGTTCATTGAGATCATACCAGGAACAGGAGGCTTTCCTTACGAGGAAAGACTAGAGAGAGGTCCATCCAGACCTCTTTGTATTGGAGTGGAAAAGGTTAATAGGAGAGCTGGTCAATGTTCAAAATTATCAGGGGTTTTGATAACGAAAACAGGGAAAAAATATTTTATTCACCGCTTCACTCCCACTCTGAGCTCTCTGTCCTCGGGCTATTGCATTGTTCCAGTGAAGCTCAACGTAAGCTTGAGGAACAGCACCTCACCTTTCGATTGGGCACTTTGCAGCCTGCCAGACTCAACATTGAGTTCAACAATTTCAGATAATTATCCCTGCCCCCATTTTTCATGCAGTATGATTTTTGCCATTCCCATTTGCAACATTTTATCTTTCCTGCCTCTTACAAAAGTACAGGATGTTCTTTCTATTTCTTCCTCCCCTCCTAACCGCCCCCCACCCTGTCTCTGCACCTGCTCAATATCTGTTACATCTCCAGCTTTTTCCAGTTCTGATGAAGGGTCCCAGACCTGAAACGTTAACTCTGTTTCTCTCTCCACGGATGCTGCCTGGCCTGCTGAATGTTTCCAGCATTTTCTGTTGTTGTTTCAGATTTCCAGCATCCGCAGTATTTTGCAATTATAAAAAAATATTCCTGCTGGATGGGGAATCAGTAACTGGATGGCATAAGTTTAAGGTCATCAACAAACGAACAAAGGGAGATTTTCTGTCCTCTTGCCATTTCATTGCACTAAAAATAGATGTGAAGCCTGAAAATGAATTGAAAGTTACAGAAACCATGAAGATTCAAAACCATAAAAGAGAAGTAGCAGATTCCTACATTACAACAGTGACTACTCAACAGTACTTCATTGGCTATAAAGCGCTTTGGGACGTCCTGAGGTCGTGAAAGGCGCTATAGAAATGCAAGTTTTTTTTTAGTGAGAAGGTGATGCTAAGCTTGGGTTTCAGAAGCCTGAAGATTGTAGGTAGATGGAAAAAGTGAGCGCGTTACCAAATTCTACAGTCCTGGGGGAGAACTAGAGTAGGAGATGGTAGAACTGGGGTAATCCTGCAATCCCACGCTTGCAGAGGGGAGCTGGCTCACAGGGTGTACAAAACTGCAGCCTCGATTCTCTGATTGTTCCCTGCCAGAAGTGTGGGATCGTAGGATTATCCCTAACAAGCCTTGGTTTCAACATGGTGAGAATGAAGGGAGGGGAATGAAGCAGAATGCCACACTTGGAACTTAGAAGAAACCTGTTCAGAGCTGGGAGCAGAAAAGTAAATACCAAGACTGTTGTTATAAGAACAGGAACAGTATAATCATTCACCCCAACACTATGTAAAGTATTGATCATAGAATCATCGAACTTTATGGCATAGAAGGAGGCCATTCGGCCTCTGCCGGCCGACAAAGAGCTCTCCAGCCTAATCCCACTGTCCAGCTCTTGGTCCGTAGCCCTGTAGGTTACGGCACTTCAAGTGCATATCCAAGTACTTTTTAAATACGATGAGGGTCTCTGCCTCTACCATCCTTTCAGGCAGTGAGTTCCAGACCCCCACCACCCTCTGGGTGAAAAAAGTTCTCCTCAACTCCCCTCTAATCCTTCTACCAATTACTTTAACTCCAAGCCCCCTGGTTATTGACCTCTCTGCCAAGGGAAATAGATCCCTTCTTATCCACTCAATCTAGACCTTTCATAATTTTATACACCTCAATCAAGTCTCCCCTCAGCCTCCTCTGTTCCAAAGAAAACAACCCCAGCCTGTCCAATAATGCAAACCCCGTAGCATATCCCAACCACCTCTAGCTGAATCTTCAGCAGTTTCAGACTTGCTAACATTATCAATTCGATGAATGCTTAATGATTACATGCTGTTCCACTCCCATGTCAAAATATTTTTTTTTTTTTACTAATACTGTTTTTCCCATTTGCACTTTTCATTATAGCCCTGAAATTGTAACAAGCTCATGTATTTTTTTTCCAAAAATGAACGTGGCTAATTTTGTTTCCCGCACTGCCTGAAGTCACAATGTCACGCTTGATTACTTTATGTTTACCTAGTCATTAGACTGTGCTGTTGAACGCAGGTGAGTGATGAAAGGACAGTTCAATTCGGATGTAAATGTATTTGAAGATCACGTCACGCAGTCTATACTGTCAAGGACGATAGTACAATCACTTTGAATCTATCTTTCTGCTGCAGATCGTTCAAGCTGCTTTCATACCAGGTGCCTAGATCAATGCAAGTTAACAAAGAAGCAGAGTGAGGCTGAATCACTTTAACACACTCAAATATGGCTGCAAGTTATAGACAATGAACCGAAATGTGACGCAGTAATGGGTGGTAGTGTAATGGTTATGTTACTAGACCAATAATCCAGTTAATCTGTATTAATGAAAAGTGTAGTTCAAATCCCACCTGTTTGAGAATCTAAATTCAGTTTAAAAATGAAAAGCTGGTATCAGTAAAAGTGACCATGAAGCTGTTGGATTGCTGTAAAACCTCAACTGATTTGCCACTGCCCTTTAGGGAAGGAAACCTGCTGTCCTTACTCCAACTGGCCTGTATGTGACTCCAATCCCACACCAATCTGTTGACTCATACCTGTCTTTCACACAGTGGCCTAACAAGTCATCCAGTTGTATCAAGCTGGCTACCAGTGGTTCAAAGAAGGTGGCCCATCATCACCACCTCCCAGGGCAACTCAAGGATGGACAATAAATGCCAGCCTTGCCATTGACCGCATCCTGAGAATACATTTTTAAAAAAAGGACGTTTAACGAAACGCGTTTTCTCCATTTTTCTCCCCTATTGACTCGTGTGCTATCAGTGAAGTCCTCATCCAGTCCTTGCCAAAATGCCAATTCCTCACCAGGGAAAGAGTTCTGGCCTGCTATTTGACGCTGGGAGCTTCACAGCCTCGCTAGAGCATATCCATGTCTGATGGGCGGGTCACTGGATAGCAAACTATGGTCTTATTTTTTTTCTATCCCCAGTGCAGGGTTGCCGCGGACCATTGCAGCACCCCCTCACTGATAGTAACTAGTCCAGCACAGCACATAATTGAATCTGGGCCCTTTCTTGGTCAATGTAGCACTGTAATAACTCCATGAGCTTTAGCTAAACATTTTAACATTCAAAATCAAATGCCATAATATAGAACTAAAATGATTACAGTAAGAAGAGCCCAATAGATTCAGACAGATGATGTACAAAACTGATGCTTACAGATTAAGGCAGTGTCAGTTCTGATTAAGCAGACAATCCGTGTAGTGGGGCTGAATATGCAGCAAGGTTGATGACAGGAGACCAGAATAACAAGCATGGTTTTATGTGGTCAGAGGAGACTTTCACACAACAGGTCCTCTTCTCAAGTTTCAGCCGTGGCTCAGTGGGTAGCACGTCTCGTCCTGAAGGTTGTGGGTTCAAGTCCCACTCCAAAGATTTGAGCACAGAAATCTAAGCTGACACTCCAGTGCAGTGCTGAGGGAGTGCCGCACTGTCAGAGGTGCTGTCTTTCAGGTGAGATGTTAAACCGAGACCCCGTCTGCTCTCTCAGGTGGATGTAAAAGATCCTGAGGCACCATTTCAAAGAAGAGAGTTATCCCTGGTGTGCTGGGCCAATATTTCTCCCTCACTCAACATAATTTAAACAGATTATCTGGTCATTATCACATTGCTGTTTGTGGGAGCTTGCTGTGCACAAATTGGCTGCTACATTACAACAGTAACTACCCTTCAAAAAGTACTTCATTGGCTATAAAGCATTTTGGGAAGTCTGGTGGCTGTAAAAGGCGCTACAGGAATGCAAGTCTTTCTTTGCTGGGTCAGCACTGTTATGTTCTTTGTAACGGGCTGCGTGCACTATAAGATAGCACGAACATCATGGGCTAGAAATTCAACACGGGCTGTATCGTAATCGACCGCCTGATACTCAGTTGCAATGGGTGCTGCGTATAACGGGCGCCCGAGATGAATTTCTAGGCCAAGACGGCCCAGATTTTCTGGCCATCGCGAGACCGGTGACCTACACCGTAAATCGCACCCATCGCCCAGTTGCTAACTTGCTCCCCATTTTGCTGGTTTTCCAATTGGAATACGTCGCAGCGAGCGTAGCGGCGACTCAGGCACTCAGCGCCGACCCAGGAGCTGCAGCGACAGCGTATTCCCTACCCAGAGATCTGGGAGGGATCGAGTGAACGGAAGTGTGACTTCTTAAATAAACGCTAATCTACAATCGAGCTTTGTGGTAAAGACTACTGTCCAGTCAAAATACTCATGTGCCCACGACAGACCGATTAAGAAAAATGATCGACTCGGCTAAATAAACGACTAGATAAACGAGCGAGTAAGAACTGCCTTGGTTCCTTTGTGATTTATTTGATAAGGCTCCTGTGAAGCACCTTGGGACGTTTTACTACTTTAAAGGCGCTATATAAATGCAAGTTTCTGTTGTTGGTATGAGGCTGAAGATTGAAAATCTCACATCTGGGATGTATCAAGTGTTCACGGCACTGGATAAGAGGGCGGTGTCCCTTGGGTACATCCAGATCCTAACAAGAATTTTGCAACTGATTATTTAGACGTGCGGGCTGAAGGTTTAAAATTTATCTTCGGTTTAAAATCTGGTCGTTATGCTCAAGAATCTGTATGCCCTGTCTAAACTGACAAGAAACAAAATGATTTGCTACTGGAGCTCCATGTAATACTGTATCACATGATTGTTCCCATCATTATCACATGGCTGCTACTGTTCCACCAATTCTATTTCCATTTTTCAGCTATGGGCCCCTTTCCTTCATGGCCCTGCATCTGATAACCTAAGAACAAAATGTCCATAATACAGAATATTTCAGATTGTACTGCCAAAATATAATCTAAATCATTTTATGAACACGTGTCAGCCGTGGCTCAGTGGGTAGCGCACTTGCCTCTGAGTCAGAAGGTTGTGGGTTCAGGTCCCACTCCAGAGACATGTGCACAAGAATCTAGGCTGTCACTCCAGTGCAGTGCTGAGGGAGCGCTGCACTGTCGGAGGTGCCGTCTTTTGGATGAGACGTTAAACCGAGGCCCCGTCTGCTCTCTCAGGTGGACGTAAAAGATCCCATGGCACTATTTCAAGGAAGAGCAGGGGAGGTGTCCTGGCCAATATTTATCTATATTATCAACATCACTAAAACAGATTATCTGGTCATTATCACATTGCTGTTTGTGGGAGCTTGATGTGTGCAAATTGATTGCCGTGTTTCCTGCATTACAACAGTGACTACACTTCAAAAAGTACTTCATTGGCTGTAAAGCGCTTTGGGACGTCCTGAGGTCATGAAAGGCGCTATAGAAATGCAAGTCTTTCTTTTCTTTTAACATCTACATTTGCAAATTTTAAAGATAGTTGTCACTCAGAATACAACTGAAGCATGATTTGAGTTAGCCTCTGAACTCCAACGCTACGGTCTTAGATTGTGAGGCCAAGATGATGTGTCTCAGTCCTGGTGTGGGGATCAAACCCACAACCTTCAGACCCAAAGGTGAGAGTGCTATCAACTGAATGAAGCTGGACCACAGGCTTATCACCTAGGTTGTCAATTTAAAAAAAAATTGCAAAAAGCACATTTGAGGTAACAATCCAATTTTAGGATTCTGAAGCACTGTTCATACTTCACTTTTCTAGTTTCTTTAATTTCTAGTTTATAGATTTAACATCCCTGATTTTAATCGCTCTACCATTGGTGGCCGTGCCTTCAGCTGCCTAGGCCCTAAGCTCTGGAATTCCCTCCCTAAACCTCTCCGCCTCTCTACCTCTCTCTCTCCTCCTTTAAGACGCTCCTTAAAACCTACCTCTTTGATCAAGCTTTTCATCACTTGCTTAAAAACCTGTTCCATCTCCAACTTTTTCCAGTTCTGATGAAGGGTCATCGACCTGAAATGTTAACTCACTTTCTCTCACCACAGATGCTGCCTGACCTGCCGAGTATTTCCAGCATTTTCTGCTTTTATTTCAGATTTCCAGCATCCGCAGTATTTTGCTTTTGTATTGTTGTTCTTGTTGTTGTTTAAGGCCTCATCTGAAACTATTAATAATTGTTATATTTGTGTATCTCAGTAATTACCTTCTATCTAATTCTAGTTCAGCCACTTTAAGAGTACAGTCACACAGTTGGCCTTTTCTGCATAGACATCTGAAGGTAGAGAGAAAAATGTTGTTGTTCTATTGTAAAAAAAATGTGGCGGCTAGACTCAGAAATACATGCGATCATTTTTCATGCCAGTCATTAATATTGATCGTTTTAGCAGTAACCTTAGCTGAAAACTGCTTCTTTAATTTTTCTGACCCGACAAGAAAATGATCTTTTCATAAAGTATATAAGCTCAATTTTCCTGTAATCTGTTATTAAAATAGCCCTGAACTACTGCAGGTCCTGTCATGAGATGTAACATTGCCCTATGTTAAAAATTGGCACTGGCCGTTATACAATATCACTTTCAATCCTCAAACAGAATTAGAGAAGCGACAGGTAAAACAAACTGACCAATTTTAAGAAAGATTTCCTCTTGTATTTTACACAGTAACAGACATATTCAAACTGTAGAGCAAATATTATGCAAAGCAAGAAAGACTTGCAGTTATACAGCGCCTTTCACAACCTCAGGACGTCCCAACACTTTACAGCCAATGAAGTACTTTTTGAAGTGTAGTCACTGTTGTAATGCAGGAAACACAGCAGCCAATTTGAGCACAGCAAGCTCCCACAACCAGCAATGTGATAATGACCAGATAATCTGTTGTTGAGGGATAAATATTGTCCAGGCTTCTGTGGACAACTCCCCTGCTCTTTTCCAAATTAGTGCAATAGGATTTTTTACGTCCACCTGAGAGAGCAGACGGGGTCTCGGTTTAACGTCGCATGCAAAAGAAGGCACCTCCAACAGTGCAGCACTCCCCCAGCACTGCACTGGAGTGTCAGCCTGGATTTTTGTACTCAAGTCTCTGGAGTGGGACTTGAACCCACAACCTTCTGACTCAGAGGTGAGGGTGCTGCCCACTTTTTTTTTATATTATACTTTATTGAACATTAAGAACATTTACAACATCGTGATCATTACATTGTATGATACAAATCAATTCCACCGCCCTGCACAGCCATTCCGCCACCACATTTTAACATCAAAGCCTGAAGTTTAATTTGTCACCTGTAACATATATTAATCGATCGTACTTTAAAAATTGGTTGTAAAATACTGTCCTTAAATTCCTTTCTGAATAAAACATCCACAGAGCCTTATAATGATCTTTTAGCTTATATTTAAAATACTCTTTTAGTTTGATTCTCCTCTCCTTAAAAAACAGAGCATTCCTTCTTTGCACAATCACGAATCTAGCCAAACTGAACATTAAATTAATTGCCGCTCCGCTAGACTCTAGCAGACTCTCCTGCAATCCCCATCTCAAAATTGAGTCCCACGGGATTCCCATTCTCGCTCTTCGGTCCCCACCCAGCAGAAAAGCTTCACACAACTGTCGAACATAGTACTTAAAGTCATTTAACTGCGGACATAACACCAGTAAATGGGACAGAGTCTCATCCCGTGTCCCACACATTGGGCAAGTTGCCGCCTCCACTCGTCCAATCTTGCACAAGACCGTCATGGTAAAAATCCGGTTATGAGCCAATTTGAAATCCAGTTCAACCCATTCTGGGCATTTAAAATTCGCCCACACTCCCTTCCAAATCCTGTTGAAGTCCAGCTGTGGGTATATACTCTGCCAAAACTCCTGACCAGCAGGTGTCTTGAATCTCCATTCTCTGAATACCTCATAGAAATCTCGAGTATTACAGTTGTTAAATTGGACTAACTCTCCCCCTTTCTCCAGTACAAAACTTGGAAAAGCTGGACGCATTTTACTTCCTTTGGAGATTTCCGCATTTATTTCTTCCATCCAATCCTGTGGCATTGCCCTCACAATCTTCTCATACATGATTCCTATTGCTTTTCCTTCTACCTCCTGATCCTCCTCCCACACCATGTCCCTCACTATTGCTTCCGGCAACCAACCTGGAATTACCTCGTATAATACATCTTTCACAGATATAATCCCAGCTTTTATAAAAGCTTGATTAAATAAAACCTCTCCTTCGATGTTGACCCACCTGTTCAAAAATAAGGGCTGTTCTAAAAATTCCTCAGCCCCCTTGGGCATAAACTGCACACTTTTTAAAAATTGAGCCCAAGTCTCTACAACCCCCTTATAAAACCTAGGGAGAAGTTTAATCAATTTCAAAAACATATTACTGTATTCCATATACAGTATCCCCTGCCCTCCTATCCCACTTTGTTTAAAAAAATGCTCAAAACAACTCTTCCAAAAACTTGAATTTGACTTCTGAAGAAATCTCTTCACCCATTTGATTCTAAAGGATTTCTTCTTCAAATCAATATCTGGAAAATTGAGTCCTCCCTGATTTCTCCGTCCAATGATAGTATTGTATGCCACCAAGGCTGGTTTCCCTTCCCATAAAAACCTCACAGAAGCCTCTCGGATGGACTTTGCCGCCCACTCAGGAATATCCTCCACCGTCAATAAGTACCGTAGCTTAGATAGCAGGAGATCAGACACCACTGTCGCTCTTCCTTGCACTTTCAACCACCTTCTTTCCCATCTTCCCAAAATCTTTTTAATTTTCATAACCTTTGGTTCCCAATTTAATTGATCCACTTCATCCCTGTCTTTCTTGCACCCCATATGCACCCCAGAACTTCCAAAACCTCCACCACCTTAAAGGGACATTCCCCCAACCATTCCCCCCTACCGCTCCCTGCAACCAGGCATTGGGACTTACTATAATTCACTCTGGCTCCTGAAGCTCTACAATATTCCTCCACTACCTCCATAGCTTTCCTCACTGACTCCCCATTTCTCAATGTTAAGGTTGTGTCATCTGCATATTGGTGTATCACCGACACCAGCCCAGAACTGGGGACCACAATCCCAACTACACCTTGTTTCTTTTGCATCATGTAACCTAATGGTTCTGCTACCAATGTGTACAACAATGGGGACAGGGGACAACCCTGTCTCACTGATCTCTGTATCGGAAAATACTTGGATAAAAAACCATTACATTTAATGCAGCTAAATATGTTTGAAGAAAAAATCCTTATCCACTGAATGAAATTTTCCTTGAAACCAAATGCTTCCAAAACCTTCAATAAAAACTCATGAGAGACCCTATCAAAGGCTTTCTCTTGATTTATCTTTAACTAGCTGAAGTGCCCGGCGGTGCCGAGGGATTTTTGAGGGCATGTTGTTTTTGGAAGAGAGAGAGAGAGAGCGACTGGGGGGAAGAGAGAGCGCGACGGGGGGAAGGGGGGGAAAGGGGAGGGGAGGGGGAAGGGAGGGGAGGGGGGAGGGGAGGGGGAAGGGAGGGGGAAGGGAGGGGAGGGGGAAGGGAGGGGAGGGGGGAGGGGAGGGGGAAGGGAGATGGGAGGGGAGGTGGGGAAGGGAGGGGGAGGGGAGGGGCGAAGGGAGGGGAGGGGGGAAGGAGGAGGGGAAAGGGGGAGGGGGGAAGGGGAGGGGGAGAGGGGGGAGGGGGGAAGGGGGGGGGAAGAAAATGGGGGGAGAGGGGAAGAAGGGGAGGAGGGGGGAAGAAGGGGAGGAGGGGGGAAGAAGGGGAGGAGGAGGGAGGGGGGAAGGGGGGGAAGAAGGGGA
>NW_028226440.1:0-40441 GCF_052327205.1 Somniosus microcephalus
TTCTCCTTCTTCCACTTCTTCTGATTCATCCTCCAGTCTTCACCTTCTCCTTCTCCTTCTTCTGTTTCTTCTGCTTCACCCTCCAGACTTCACCTTCTCCTTCTCTTTCTTCTGCTTCTTCTGATTCACCCTCCAGACTTCACCTTCTCCTTCTCCTTCTTCTGATTCTTCTGATTCACCCTCCAGACTTCACCTTCTCCTTCTCCTTCTTCTGCTTCTTCTGATTCACCCTCCTGACTTCATCTTCTCCTTCTCCTTCTTCTACTTCTTCTGATTCACCCTCCTGACTTCACCTTCTCCTTCTCCTTCTTCTACTTCTTCTTCTTCACCCTCCAGACTTCACCTTCTCCTTCTCCTTCTTCTACTTCTTCTGATTCACCCTCCAGACTTCATCTTCTCCTTCTCCTTCTTCTGCTTCTTCTGATTCACCCTCCAGACTTCACCTTCTCCTTCTCCTTATTCTGCTTCTTCTGATTCACCCTCCAGACTTCCCCTTCTACTTCTCCTTATTCTGCTTCTTCTGATTCACCCTCCAGACTTCACCTTCTCCTTCTCCTTCTTCTGCTTCTTCTGATTCACCCTCCTGACTTCACCTTCTCCTTCTCCTTCTTCTACTTCTTCTGATTCACCCTCCTGACTTCACCTTCTCCTTCTCCTTCTTCTACTTCTTCTGCTTCACCCTCCAGACTTCACCTTCTCCTTCTCCTTCTTCTACTTCTTCTGATTCACCCTCCAGACTTCACCTTCTCCTTCTCCTTCTTCTTCTTCTTCTGATTCACCCTCCAGACTTCACCTTCTCCTTCTCCTTCTTCTACTTCTTCTGATTCACCCTCCAGACTTCACCTTCTCCTTCTCCTTCTTCTGCTTCTTCTAATTCACCCTCCAGACTTCACCTTCTGCTTCTCCTTCGTCTACTTCTTCTGATTCACCCTCCAGACTACACCTTCTCCTTCTCCTTCTTCTACTTCTTCTGATTCACCCTCCAGACTTCACCTTCTCCTTCTCCTTCTTCTGTTTCTTCTGATACACCGTCCAGACTTCACCTTCTCCTTCTCGTTCTTCTACTACTTCTGATTCACCCTCCAGACTTCACCTTCTCCTTCTCCTTCTTCTACTTCTTCTGATTCACCCTCCAGACTTCATCTTCTCCTTCTCCTTCTTCTGCTTCTTCTGATTCACCCTCCAGACTTCACCTTCTCCTTCTCCTTCTTCTGCTTCTTCTGATTCACCCTCCAGACTTCACCTTCTCCTTCTCCTTCTTCTACTTCTTCTGATTCACCCTCCATACTTCACCTTCTCCTTCTCCTTCTTCCACTTCTTCTGATTCATCCTCCAGTCTTCACCTTCTCCTTCTCCTTCTTCTACTTCTTCTGCTTCACCCTCCAGACTTCACCATCTCCTTCTCTTTCTTCTGCTTCTTCTGATTCACCCTCCAGACTTCACCTTCTCCTTCTCCTTCTTCTGATTCTTCTGATTCACCCTCCAGACTTCACCTTCTCCTTCTCCTTCTTCTGCTTCTTCTGATTCACCCTCCTGACTTCACCTTCTCCTTCTCCTTCTTCTACTTCTTCTGATTCACCCTCCTGACTTCACCTTCTCCTTCTCCTTCTTCTACTTCTTCTGCTTCACCCTCCAGACTTCACCTTCTCCTTCTCCTTCTTCTACTTCTTCTGATTCAACCTCCAGACTTCACCTTCTCCTTCTCCTTCTTCTACTTCTTCTGATTCACCCTCCAGACTTCACCTTCTCCTTCTCCTTCTTCTACTTCTTCTGATTCACCCTCCAGACTTCACCTTCTCCTTCTCCTTCTTCTGCTTCTTCTCATTCACCCTCCAGACTTCACCTTCTCCTTCTCCTTATTCTGCTTCTTCTGATTCACCCTCCAGACTTCTCCTTCTCCTTCTCCTTCTTCTGCTTCTTCTGATTCACCCTCCAGACTTCACCTTCTCCTTCTCCTTCTTCTGCTTCTTCTGATTCACCCTCCAGACTTCACCTTCTCCTTCTCCTTCTTCTACTTCTTCTGATTCACCCTCCAGACTTCACCTTCTCCTTCTCCTTCTTCTACTTCTTCTGATTCACCCTCCAGACTTCACCTTCTCCTTCTCCTTCTTCTACTTCTTCTGATTCACCCTCCAGACTTCACCATCTCCTTCTCCTTCTTCTGCTTCTTCTAATTCACCCTCCAGACTTCACCTTCTGCTTCTCCTTCGTCTACTTCTTCTGATTCACCATCCAGACTACACCTTCTCCTTCTCCTTCTTCTACTTCTTCTGATTCACCCTCCAGACTTCACCTTCTCCTTCTCCTTCTTCTGTTTCTTCTGATACACCGTCCAGACTAAACCTTCTCCTTCTCCTTCTTCTACTACTTCTGATTCACCCTCCAGACTTCACCTTCTCCTTCTCCTTCTTCTACTTCTTCTGATTCACCCTCCAGACTTCATCTTCTCCTTCTCCTTCTTCTGCTTCTTCTGATTCACCCTCCAGACTTCACCTTCTCCTTCTCCTTCTTCTGCTTCTTCTGATTCACCCTCCAGACTTCACCTTCTCCTTCTCCTTCTTCTACTTCTTCTGATTCACCCTCCATACTTCACCTTCTCCTTCTCCTTCTTCCACTTCTTCTGATTCATTCCTCCAGTCTTCACCTTCTCCTTCTCCTTCTTCTGTTTCTTCTGCTTCACCCTCCAGACTTCACCTTCTCCTTCTCTTTCTTCTGCTTCTTCTGATTCACCCTCCAGACTTCACCTTCTCCTTCTCCTTCTTCTGATTCTTCTGATTCACCCTTCAGACTTCACCTTCTCCTTCTCCTTCTTCTGCTTCTTCTGATTCACCCTCCTGACTTCATCTTCTCCTTCTCCTTCTTCTACTTCTTCTGATTCACCCTCCTGACTTCACCTTCTCCTTCTCCTTCTTCTACTTCTTCTGCTTCACCCTCCAGACTTCACCTTCTCCTTCTCCTTCTTCTACTTCTTCTGATTCACCCTCCAGACTTCATCTTCTCCTTCTCCTTCTTCTGCTTCTTCTGATTCACCCTCCAGACTTCACCTTCTCCTTCTCCTTATTCTGCTTCTTCTGATTCACCCTCCAGACTTCCCCTTCTACTTCTCCTTATTCTGCTTCTTCTGATTCACCCTCCAGACTTCACCTTCTCCTTCTCCTTCTTCTGCTTCTTCTGATTCACCCTCCTGACTTCACCTTCTCCTTCTCCTTCTTCTACTTCTTCTGATTCACCCTCCTGACTTCACCTTCTCCTTCTCCTTCTTCTACTTCTTCTGCTTCACCCTCCAGACTTCACCTTCTCCTTCTCCTTCTTCTACTTCTTCTGATTCACCCTCCAGACTTCACCTTCTCCTTCTCCTTCTTCTTCTTCTTCTGATTCACCCTCCAGACTTCACCTTCTCCTTCTCCTTCTTCTACTTCTTCTGATTCACCCTCCAGACTTCACCTTCTCCTTCTCCTTCTTCTGCTTCTTCTGATTCACAATCCTGACTTCACCTTCTCCTTCTCCTTCTTCTACATCTTCTGATTCACCCTCCTGACTTCACCTTCTCCTTCTCCTTCTTCTACTTCTTCTGCTTCACCCTCCAGACTTCACCTTCTCCTTCTCCTTCTTCTACTTCTTCTGATTCACCCTCCAGACTTCATCTTCTCCTTCTCCTTCTTCTGCTTCTTCTGATTCACCCTCCAGACTTCACCTTCTCCTTCTCCTTCTTCTGCTTCTTCTGATTCACCCTCCAGACTTCACCTTCTCCTTCTCCTTCTTCTACTTCTTCTGATTCACCCTCCAGACTTCACCTTCTCCTTCTCCTTCTTCTACTTCTTCTGATTCACCCTCCAGTCTTCACCTTCTCCTTCTCCTTCTTCTGTTTATTCTGCTTCACCCTCCAGACTTCACCTTCTCCTTCTCTTTAATCTGCTTCTTCTGCTTCACCCTCCAGACTTCACCTTCTCCTTCTCCTTCTTCTGATTCTTCTGATTCACCCTCCAGACTTCACCTTCTCTATCTCCTTCTTCTGCTTCTTCTGATTCACCCTCCTGACTTCACCTTCTCCTTCTCCTTCTTCTACTTCTTCTGATTCACCCTCCTGACTTCACCTTCTCCTTCTCCTTCTTCGACTTCTTCTGCTTCACCCTCCAGACTTCACCTTCTCCTTCTCCTTCTACTTCTTCTGATTCACCCTCCAGACTTCACCTTCTCCTTCTCCTTCTTCTGCTTCTTCTGATTCACCCTCCAGACTTCACCTTCTCCTTCTCCTTATTCTGCTTCTTCTGATTCACCCTCCAGACTTCACCTTCTCCTTCTCCTTCTTCTGCTTCTTCTGATTCACCCTCCAGACTTCACCTTCGCCTTCTCCTTCTTCTGCTTCTTCTGATTCACCCTCCAGACTTCACCTTCTCCTTCTCCTTCTTCTACTTCTTCTGATTCACCCTCCAGACTTCATCTTCTCCTTCTCCTTCTTCTGCTTCTTCTGATTCACCCTCCTGACTTCACCTTCTCCTTCTCCTTCTTCTACATCTTCTGATTCACCCTCCTGACTTCACCTTCTCCTTCTCCTTCTTCTCCTTCTTCTGCTTCACCCTCCAGACTTCACCTTCTCCTTCTCCTTCTTCTACTTCTTCTGATTCACCCTCCAGACTTCACCTTCTCCTTCTCCTTCTTCTACTTCTTCTGATTCACCCTCCAGACTTCATCTTCTCCTTCTCCTTCTTCGACTTCTTCTGATTCACCCTCCAGACTTCACCTTCTCCTTCTCCTTCTTCTGCTTCTTCTGATTCACCCTCCAGATTTCACCTTCTCCTTCTCCTTATTCTGCTTCTTCTGAATCACCCTCCAGACTTCACCTTCTCCTTCTCCTTCTTCTGCTTCTTCTGATTCACCCTCCAGACTTCACCTTCTCCTTCTCCTTCTTCTGCTTCTTCTGATTCACCCTCCAGACTTCACCTTCTCCTTCTCCTTCTTCTACTTCTTCTGATTCACCCTCCAGACTTCACCTTCTCCATCTCCTTCTTCTGCTTCTTCTGATTCACCCTCCAGACTTCACCTTCTCCTTCTCCTTCGTCTACTTCTTCTGATTCACCCTCCAGACTTCACCTTCTCCTTCTCCTTCTTCTGCTTCTTCTGATTCACCCTCCAGACTTCACCTTCTCCTTCTCCTTCTTCTACTTCTTCTGATTCACCCTGCAGACTTCACCTTCTCCTTCTCTTTCTTCTGCTTCTTCTGATTCACCCTCCAGACTTCACCTTCTCCTTCTCCTTCTTCTGATTCTTCTGATTCACCCTCCAGACTTCACCTTCTCCTTCTCCTTCTTCTGCTTCTTCTGATTCACCCTCCTGACTTCACCTTCTCCTTCTCCTTCTTCTACATCTTCTGATTCACCCTCCTGACTTCACCTTCTCCTTCTCCTTCTTCTACTTCTTCTGCTTCACCCTCCAGACTTCACCTTCTCCTTCTCCTTCTTCTACGTCTTCTGATTCACCCTCCAGACTTCACCTTCTCCTTCTCCTTCTTCTACTTCTTCTGATTCACCCTCCAGACTTCACCTTCTCCTTCTCCTTCTTCTACTTCTTCTGATTCACCCTCCAGACTTCACCTTCTCCTTCTCCTTCTTCTGCTTCTTCTGATTCACCCTCCAGACTTCACCTTCTCCTTCTCCTTATTCTGCTTCTTCTGAATCACCCTCCAGACTTCACCTTCTCCTTCTCCTTCTTCTGCTTCTTCTGATTCACCCTCCAGACTTCACCTTCTCCTTCTCCTTCTTCTGCTTCTTCTGATTCACCCTCCAGACTTCACCTTCTCCTTCTCCTTCTTCTACTTCTTCTGATTCACCCTCCAGACTTCACCTTCTCCATCTCCTTCTTCTGCTTCATCTGATTCACCCTCCAGACTTCACCTTCTCCTTCTCCTTCGTCTACTTCTTCTGATTCACCCTCCAGACTACACCTTCTCCTTCTCCTTCTTCTACTTCTTCTGATTCACCCTCCAGACTTCACCTTCTCCTTCTCCTTCTTCTGTTTCTTCTGATTCACCCTCCAGACTTCACCTTCTCCTTCTCCTTCTTCTACTACTTCTGCTTCACCCTCCAGACTTCACCTTCTCCTTCTCCTTCTTCTACTTCTTCTGATTCACCCTCCAGACTTCATCTTCTCCTTCTCCTTCTTCTGCTTCTTCTGATTCACCCTCCAGACTTCACCTTCTCCTTCTCCTTCTTCTGCTTCTTCTGATTCACCCTCCAGACTTCACCTTCTCCTTCTCCTTCTTCTACTTCTTCTGATTCACCCTCCAGACTTCACCTTCTCCTTCTACTTCTTCTACTTCTTCTGATTCACCCTCCAGTCTTCACCTTCTCCTTCTCCTTCTTCTGTTTCTTCTGCTTCACCCTCCTGACTTCACCTTCTCCTTCTCCTTCTTCTACTTCTTCTGATTCACCCTCCAGACTTCACCTTCTCCTTCTCCTTCTTCTACTTCTTCTGATTCACCCTCCAGACTTCACCTTCTCCTTCTCCTTCTTCTGCTTCTTCTGATTCACCCTCCAGACTTCATCTTCTCCTTCTCCTTCTTCGACTTCTTCTGATTCACCCTCCAGACTTCACCTTCTCCTTCTCCTTCTTCTGCTTCTTCTGATTCACCCTCCAGATTTCACCTTCTCCTTCTCCTTATTCTGCTTCTTCTGAATCACCCTCCAGACTTCACCTTCTCCTTCTCCTTCTTCTGCTTCTTCTGATTCACCCTCCAGACTTCACCTTCTCCTTCTCCTTCTTCTGCTTCTTCTGATTCACCCTCCAGACTTCACCTTCTCCTTCTCCTTCTTCTACTTCTTCTGATTCACCCTCCAGACTTCACCTTCTCCATCTCCTTCTTCTGCTTCTTCTGATTCACCCTCCAGACTTCACCTTCTCCTTCTCCTTCTTCTACTTCTTCTGATTCACCCTCCAGACTTCACCTTCTCCTTCTACTTCTTCTACTTCTTCTGATTCACCCTCCAGTCTTCACCTTCTCCTTCTCCTTCTTCTGTTTCTTCTGCTTCACCCTCCTGACTTCACCTTCTCCTTCTCCTTCTTCTACTTCTTCTGATTCACCCTCCAGACTTCACCTTCTCCTTCTCCTTCTTCTACTTCTTCTGATTCACCCTCCAGACTTCACCTTCTCCTTCTCCTTCTTCTGCTTCTTCTGATTCACCCTCCAGACTTCATCTTCTCCTTCTCCTTCTTCGACTTCTTCTGATTCACCCTCCAGACTTCACCTTCTCCTTCTCCTTCTTCTGCTTCTTCTGATTCACCCTCCAGATTTCACCTTCTCCTTCTCCTTATTCTGCTTCTTCTGAATCACCCTCCAGACTTCACCTTCTCCTTCTCCTTCTTCTGCTTCTTCTGATTCACCCTCCAGACTTCACCTTCTCCTTCTCCTTCTTCTGCTTCTTCTGATTCACCCTCCAGACTTCACCTTCTCCTTCTCCTTCTTCTACTTCTTCTGATTCACCCTCCAGACTTCACCTTCTCCATCTCCTTCTTCTGCTTCTTCTGATTCACCCTCCAGACTTCACCTTCTCCTTCTCCTTCGTCTACTTCTTCTGATTCACCCTCCAGACTTCACCTTCTCCTTCTCCTTCTTCTGCTTCTTCTGATTCACCCTCCAGACTTCACCTTCTCCTTCTCCTTCTTCTACTTCTTCTGATTCACCCTGCAGACTTCACCTTCTCCTTCTCTTTCTTCTGCTTCTTCTGATTCACCCTCCAGACTTCACCTTCTCCTTCTCCTTCTTCTGATTCTTCTGATTCACCCTCCAGACTTCACCTTCTCCTTCTCCTTCTTCTGCTTCTTCTGATTCACCCTCCTGACTTCACCTTCTCCTTCTCCTTCTTCTACATCTTCTGATTCACCCTCCTGACTTCACCTTCTCCTTCTCCTTCTTCTACTTCTTCTGCTTCACCCTCCAGACTTCACCTTCTCCTTCTCCTTCTTCTACGTCTTCTGATTCACCCTCCAGACTTCACCTTCTCCTTCTCCTTCTTCTACTTCTTCTGATTCACCCTCCAGACTTCACCTTCTCCTTCTCCTTCTTCTACTTCTTCTGATTCACCCTCCAGACTTCACCTTCTCCTTCTCCTTCTTCTGCTTCTTCTGATTCACCCTCCAGACTTCACCTTCTCCTTCTCCTTATTCTGCTTCTTCTGAATCACCCTCCAGACTTCACCTTCTCCTTCTCCTTCTTCTGCTTCTTCTGATTCACCCTCCAGACTTCACCTTCTCCTTCTCCTTCTTCTGCTTCTTCTGATTCACCCTCCAGACTTCACCTTCTCCTTCTCCTTCTTCTACTTCTTCTGATTCACCCTCCAGACTTCACCTTCTCCATCTCCTTCTTCTGCTTCATCTGATTCACCCTCCAGACTTCACCTTCTCCTTCTCCTTCGTCTACTTCTTCTGATTCACCCTCCAGACTACACCTTCTCCTTCTCCTTCTTCTACTTCTTCTGATTCACCCTCCAGACTTCACCTTCTCCTTCTCCTTCTTCTGTTTCTTCTGATTCACCCTCCAGACTTCACCTTCTCCTTCTCCTTCTTCTACTACTTCTGCTTCACCCTCCAGACTTCACCTTCTCCTCCTCCTTCTTCTACTTCTTCTGATTCACCCTCCAGACTTCATCTTCTCCTTCTCCTTCTTCTGCTTCTTCTGATTCACCCTCCAGACTTCACCTTCTCCTTCTCCTTCTTCTGCTTCTTCTGATTCACCCTCCAGACTTCACCTTCTCCTTCTCCTTCTTCTACTTCTTCTGATTCACCCTCCAGACTTCACCTTCTCCTTCTACTTCTTCTACTTCTTCTGATTCACCCTCCAGTCTTCACCTTCTCCTTCTCCTTCTTCTGTTTCTTCTGCTTCACCCTCCTGACTTCACCTTCTCCTTCTCCTTCTTCTACTTCTTCTGATTCACCCTCCAGACTTCACCTTCTCCTTCTCCTTCTTCTACTTCTTCTGATTCACCCTCCAGACTTCACCTTCTCCTTCTCCTTCTTCTGCTTCTTCTGATTCACCCTCCAGACTTCACCTTCTCCTTCTCCTTATTCTGCTTCTTCTGATTCACCCTCCAGACTTCACCTTCTCCTTCTCCTTATTCTGCTTCTTCTGATTCACCCTCCAGACTTCACCTTCTCCTTCTCCTTCCTCTGCTTCTTCTGATTCACCCTCCAGACTTCACCTTCTCCTTCTCCTTCTTCTGATTCTTCTGATTCACCCTCCAGACTTCACCTTCTCCTTCTCCTTCTTCTGCTTCTTCCGATTCACCCTCCAGACTTCACCTTCTCCTTCTCCTTATTCTGCTTCTTCTCATTCACCCTCCAGACTTCACCTTCTCCTTCTCCTTCTTCTACTTCTTCTGATTCACCCTCCAGACTTCACCTTCTCCTTCTCCTTCTTTTGCTTCTTCTGATTCACCCTCCAGACTTCACCTTCTCCTTCTCCTTCGTCTACTTCTTCTGATTCACCCTCCAGACTACACCTTCTCCTTCTCCTTCTTCTACTTCTTCTGATTCAACCTCCAGACTTCACCTTCTCCTTCCCCTTCTTCTACTTCTTCTGATTCACCCTCCAGACTTCACCTTCTCCTTCTCCTTCTTCTACTTCTTCTGCTTCTCCCTCCGGACTTCACCTTCTCCTTCTCCTTCTTCTGCTTCTTCTGATTCACCCTCCAGAATTCACCTTCTCCTTCTCCATCTTCTACTTCTTCTGATTCACCCTCCAGACTTCACCTTCTCCTTCTCCTTCTTCTAATTCTTCTGATTCACCCTCCAGACTTCATCTTCTCCTTCTCCTTCTTCTGCTTCTTCTGATTCACCCTCCAGACTTCACCTTCTCCTTCTCCTTCCTCTGCTTCTTCTGATTCACCCTCCAGACTTCGCCTTCTCCTTCTCCTTCTTCTACTTCTTCTGATTCACCCTCCAGACCACACCTTCTCCTTCTCCTTCTTCTAATTCTTCTGATTCACCCTCCAGACTTCATCTTCTCCTTCTCCTTCTTCTGCTTCTTCTGATTCACTCTCCAGACTTCACCTTCTCCTTCTCCTTCTTCTGCTTCTTCTGATTCACCCTACAGACTTCGCCTTCTCCTTCTCCTTCTTCTACTTCTTCTTATTCACCCTCCAGACTTCACCTTCTCCTTCTCCTTCATCTACTTCTTCTGATTCACCCTCCAGTCTTCACCTCCTCCTTCTCCTTCTTCTGCTTCTTCTGATTCACCCTCCAGACTTCACCTTCTCCTTCTCCTTCTTCTGCTTCTTCTGATTCACCCTCCTGACTTCACCTTCTCCTTCTCCTTCTTCTGCTTTTTCTGATTCACCCTCCAGACTTCACCTTCTCCTTCTCCTTCTTCTACTTCTTCTGATTCACCCTCCAGACTTCACCTTCTCCTTCTACTTCTTCTGCTTCTTCTGATTCACCCTCCATACTTCACCTTCTCCTTCTCCTTCTTCTGCTTCTTCTGATTCACCCTCCAGACTTCACTTTCTCCTTCTCCTTCTTCTGCTTCTTCTGATTCACCCTCCAGACTTCACCTTCTCCTTCTCCTTCTTCTACTTCTTCTCATTCACCCTCCAGACTTCACCTTCTCCTTCTCCTTATTCTGCTTCTTCTGATTCACCCTCCAGACTTCACCTTCTACTTCTCCTTCGTCTACTTCTTCTGATTCACCCTCCAGACTACATCTTCTCCTTCTCCTTCTTCTACTTCTTCCGATTCAGCCTCCAGACTTCAACTTCTCCTTCTCCTTCTTCTGCTTCTTCTGATTCACCCTCCAGACTTCACCTTCTCCTTCTCCTTCTTCTACTTCTTCTGATTAACCCTCCAGACTTCACCTTTTCCTTCTCCTTCTTCTGCTTCTTCTAATTCACCCTCCAGACTTCACCTTCTGCTTCTCCTTCGTCTACTTCTTCTGATTCACCCTCCAGACTACACCTTCTCCTTCTCCTTCTTCTACTTCTTCTGATTCACCCTCCAGACTTCACCTTCTCCTTCTCCTTCTTCTGTTTCTTCTGATACACCGTCCAGACTTCACCTTCTCCTTCTCGTTCTTCTACTACTTCTGATTCACCATCCAGACTTCACCTTCTCCTTCTCCTTCTTCTACTTCTTCTGATTCACCCTCCAGACTTCATCTTCTCCTTCTCCTTCTTCTGCTTCTTCTGATTCACCCTCCAGACTTCACCTTCTCCTTCTCCTTCTTCTGCTTCTTCTGATTCACCCTCCAGACTTCACCTTCTCCTTCTCCTTCTTCTACTTCTTCTGATTCACCCTCCATACTTCACCTTCTCCTTCTCCTTCTTCCACTTCTTCTGATTCATCCTCCAGTTTTCACCTTCTCCTTCTCCTTCTTCTACTTCTTCTGCTTCACCCTCCAGACTTCACCATCTCCTTCTCTTTCTTCTGCTTCTTCTGATTCACCCTCCAGACTTCACCTTCTCCTTCTCCTTCTTCTGATTCTTCTGATTCACCCTCCAGACTTCACCTTCTCCTTCTCCTTCTTCTGCTTCTTCTGATTCACCCTCCTGACTTCACCTTCTCCTTCTCCTTCTTCAACTTCTTCTGATTCACCCTCCTGACTTCACCTTCTCCTTCTCCTTCTTCTACTTCTTCTGCTTCACCCTCCAGACTTCACCTTCTCCTTCTCCTTCTTCTACTTCTTCTGATTCAACCTCCAGACTTCACCTTCTCCTTCTCCTTCTTCTACTTCTTCTGATTCACCCTCCAGACTTCACCTTCTCCTTCTCCTTCTTCTACTTCTTCTGATTCACCCTCCAGACTTCACCTTCTCCTTCTCCTTCTTCTGCTTCTTCTGATTCACCCTCCAGACTTCACCTTCTCCTTCTCCTTATTCTGCTTCTTCTGATTCACCCTCCAGACTTCTCCTTCTCCTTCTCCTTCTTCTGCTTCTTCTGATTCACCCTCCAGACTTCACCTTCTCCTTCTCCTTCTTCTGCTTCTTCTGATTCACCCTCCAGACTTCACCTTCTCCTTCTCCTTCTTCTACTTCTTCTGATTCACCCTCCAGACTTCACCTTCTCCTTCTCCTTCTTCTACTTCTTCTGATTCACCCTCCAGACTTCACCTACTCCTTCTCCTTCTTCTACTTCTTCTGATTCACCCTCCAGACTTCACCATCTCCTTCTCCTTCTTCTGCTTCTTCTAATTCACCCTCCAGACTTCACCTTCTGCTTCTCCTTCGTCTACTTCTTCTGATTCACCCTCCAGACTACACCTTCTCCTTCTCCTTCTTCTACTTCTTCTGATTCACCCTCCAGACTTCACCATCTCCTTCTCCTTCTTCTGTTTCTTCTGATACACCGTCCAGACTTCACCTTCTCCTTCTCCTTCTTCTACTACTTCTGATTCACCCTCCAGACTTCACCTTCTCCTTCTCCTTCTTCTACTTCTTCTGATTCACCCTCCAGACTTCATCTTCTCCTTCTCCTTCTTCTGCTTCTTCTGATTCACCCTCCAGACTTCACCTTCTCCTTCTCCTTCTTCTGCTTCTTCTGATTCACCCTCCAGACTTCACCTTCTCCTTCTCCTTCTTCTACTTCTTCTGATTCACCCTCCATACTTCACCTTCTCCTTCTCCTTCTTCCACTTCTTCTGATTCATCCTCCAGTCTTCACCTTCTCCTTCTCCTTCTTCTGTTTCTTCTGCTTCACCCTCCAGACTTCACCTTCTCCTTCTCTTTCTTCTGCTTCTTCTGATTCACCCTCCAGACTTCACCTTCTCCTTCTCCTTCTTCTGATTCTTCTGATTCACCCTCCAGACTTCACCTTCTCCTTCTCCTTCTTCTGCTTCTTCTGATTCACCCTCCTGACTTCACCTTCTCCTTCTCCTTCTTCTACTTCTTCTGATTCACCCTCCTGACTTCACCTTCTCCTTCTCCTTCTTCTACTTCTTCTGCTTCACCCTCCAGACTTCACCTTCTCCTTCTCCTTCTTCTACTTCTTCTGATTCACCCTCCAGACTTCATCTTCTCCTTCTCCTTCTTCTGCTTCTTCTGATTCACCCTCCAGACTTCACCTTCTCCTTCTCCTTATTCTGCTTCTTCTGATTCACCCTCCAGACTTCCCCTTCTACTTCTCCTTATTCTGCTTCTTCTGATTCACCCTCCAGACTTCACCTTCTCCTTCTCCTTCTTCTGCTTCTTCTGATTCACCCTCCTGACTTCACCTTCTCCTTCTCCTTCTTCTACTTCTTCTGATTCACCCTCCTGACTTCACCTTCTCCTTCTCCTTCTTCTACTTCTTCTGCTTCACCCTCCAGACTTCACCTTCTCCTTCTCCTTCTTCTACTTCTTCTGATTCACCCTCCAGACTTCACCTTCTCCTTCTCCTTCTTCTTCTTCTTCTGATTCACCCTCCAGACTTCACCTTCTCCTTCTCCTTCTTCTACTTCTTCTGATTCACCCTCCAGACTTCACCTTCTCCTTCTCCTTCTTCTGCTTCTTCTGATTCACCCTCCTGACTTCACCTTCTCCTTCTCCTTCTTCTACATCTTCTGATTCACCCTCCTGACTTCACCTTCTCCTTCTCCTTCTTCTACTTCTTCTGCTTCACCCTCCAGACTTCACCTTCTCCTTCTCCTTCTTCTACTTCTTCTGATTCACCCTCCAGACTTCATCTTCTCCTTCTCCTTCTTCTGCTTCTTCTGATTCACCCTCCAGACTTCACCTTCTCCTTCTCCTTCTTCTGCTTCTTCTGATTCACCCTCCAGACTTCACCTTCTCCTTCTCCTTCTTCTACTTCTTCTGATTCACCCTCCAGACTTCACCTTCTCCTTCTCCTTCTTCTACTTCTTCTGATTCACCCTCCAGTCTTCACCTTCTCCTTCTCCTTCTTCTGTTTATTCTGCTTCACCCTCCAGACTTCACCTTCTCCTTCTCTTTAATCTGCTTCTTCTGCTTCACCCTCCAGACTTCACCTTCTCCTTCTCCTTCTTCTGATTCTTCTGATTCACCCTCCAGACTTCACCTTCTCTATCTCCTTCTTCTGCTTCTTCTGATTCACCCTCCTGACTTCAACTTCTCCTTCTCCTTCTTCTACTTCTTCTGATTCACCCTCCTGACTTCACCTTCTCCTTCTCCTTCTTCTACTTCTTCTGCTTCACCCTCCAGACTTCACCTTCTCCTTCTCCTTCTTCTACTTCTTCTGATTCACCCTCCAGACTTCACCTTCTCCTTCTCCTTCTTCTGCTTCTTCTGATTCACCCTCCAGACTTCACCTTCTCCTTCTCCTTATTCTGCTTCTTCTGATTCACCCTCCAGACTTCACCTTCTCCTTCTCCTTCTTCTGCTTCTTCTGATTCACCCTCCAGACTTCACCTTCGCCTTCTCCTTCTTCTGCTTCTTCTGATTCACCCTCCAGACTTCACCTTCTCCTTCTCCTTCTTCTACTTCTTCTGATTCACCCTCCAGACTTCACCTTCTCCTTCTCCTTCTTCTGCTTCTTCTGATTCACCCTCCTGACTTCACCTTCTCCTTCTCCTTCTTCTACATCTTCTGATTCACCCTCCTGACTCACCTTCTCCTTCTCCTTCTTCTCCTTCTTCTGCTTCACCCTCCAGACTTCACCTTCTCCTTCTCCTTCTTCTACTTCTTCTGATTCACCCTCCAGACTTCACCTTCTCCTTCTCCTTCTTCTACTTCTTCTGATTCACCCTCCAGACTTCATCTTCTCCTTCTCCTTCTTCGACTTCTTCTGATTCACCCTCCAGACTTCACCTTCTCCTTCTCCTTTTTCTGCTTCTTCTGATTCACCCTCCAGATTTCACCTTCTCCTTCTCCTTATTCTGCTTCTTCTGAATCACCCTCCAGACTTCACCTTCTCCTTCTCCTTCTTCTGCTTCTTCTGATTCACCCTCCAGACTTCACCTTCTCCTTCTCCTTCTTCTGCTTCTTCTGATTCACCCTCCAGACTTCACCTTCTCCTTCTCCTTCTTCTACTTCTTCTGATTCACCCTCCAGACTTCACCTTCTCCATCTCCTTCTTCTGCTTCTTCTGATTCACCCTCCAGACTTCATCTTCTCCTTCTCCTTCTTCGACTTCTTCTGATTCACCCTCCAGACTTCACCTTCTCCTTCTCCTTCGTCTACTTCTTCTGATTCACCCTCCAGACTTCACCTTCTCCTTCTCCTTCTTCTACTTCTTCTGATTCACCCTCCAGACTTCACCTTCTCCTTCTCCTTCTTCTGCTTCTTCTGATTCACCCTCCAGACTTCACCTTCTCCTTCTCCTTATTCTGCTTCTTCTGAATCACCCTCCAGACTTTACCTTCTCCTTCTCCTTCTTCTGCTTCTTCTGATTCACCCTCCAGACTTCACCTTCTCCTTCTCCTTCTTCTGCTTCTTCTGATTCACCCTCCAGACTTCACCTTCTCCTTCTCCTTCTTCTACTTCTTCAGATTCACCCTCCAGACTTCACCTTCTCCATCTCCTTCTTCTGCTTCATCTGATTCACCCTCCAGACTTCACCTTCTCCTTCTCCTTCGTCTACTTCTTCTGATTCACCCTCCAGACTACACCTTCTCCTTCTCCTTCTTCTACTTCTTCTGATTCACCCTCCAGACTTCACCTTCTCCTTCTCCTTCTTCTGTTTCTTCTGATTCACCCTCCAGACTTCACCTTCTCCTTCTCCTTCTTCTACTACTTCTGCTTCACCCTCCAGACTTCACCTTCTCCTTCTCCTTCTTCTACTTCTTCTGATTCACCCTCCAGACTTCATCTTCTCCTTCTCCTTCTTCTGCTTCTTCTGATTCACCCTCCAGACTTCACCTTCTCCTTCTCCTTCTTCTGCTTCTTCTGATTCACCCTCCAGACTTCACCTTCTCCTTCTCCTTCTTCTACTTCTTCTGATTCAACCTCCAGACTTCACCTTCTCCTTCTACTTCTTCTACTTCTTCTGATTCACCCTCCAGTCTTCACCTTCTCCTTCTCCTTCTTCTGTTTCTTCTGCTTCACCCTCCTGACTTCACCTTCTCCTTCTCCTTCTTCTACTTCTTCTGATTCACCCTCCAGACTTCACCTTCTCCTTCTCCTTCTTCTACTTCTTCTGATTCACCCTCCAGACTTCACCTTCTCCTTCTCCTTCTTCTGCTTCTTCTGATTCACCCTCCAGACTTCACCTTCTCCTTCTCCTTATTCTGCTTCTTCTGATTCACCCTCCAGACTTCACCTTCTCCTTCTCCTTATTCTGCTTCTTCTGATTCACCCTCCAGACTTCACCTTCTCCTTCTCCTTCCTCTGCTTCTTCTGATTCACCCTCCAGACTTCACCTTCTCCTTCTCCTTCTTCTGATTCTTCTGATTCACCCTCCAGACTTCACCTTCTCCTTCTCCTTCTTCTGCTTCTTCCGATTCACCCTCCAGACTTCACCTTCTCCTTCTCCTTATTCTGCTTCTTCTCATTCACCCTCCAGACTTCACCTTCTCCTTCTCCTTCTTCTACTTCTTCTGATTCACCCTCCAGACTTCACCTTCTCCTTCTCCTTCTTTTGCTTCTTCTGATTCACCCTCCAGACTTCACCTTCTCCTTCTCCTTCGTCTACTTCTTCTGATTCACCCTCCAGACTACACCTTCTCCTTCTCCTTCTTCTACTTCTTCTGATTCACCCTCCAGACTTCACCTTCTCCTTCCCCTTCTTCTACTTCTTCTGATTCACCCTCCAGACTTCACCTTCTCCTTCTCCTTCTTCTACTTCTTCTGCTTCTCCCTCCGGACTTCACCTTCTCCTTCTCCTTCTTCTGCTTCTTCTGATTCACCCTCCAGAATTCACCTTCTCCTTCTCCTTCTTCTACTTCTTCTGATTCACCCTCCAGACTTCACCTTCTCCTTCTCCTTCTTCTAATTCTTCTGATTCACCCTCCAGACTTCATCTTCTCCTTCTCCTTCTTCTGCTTCTTCTGATTCACCCTCCAGACTTCACCTTCTCCTTCTCCTTCTTCTGCTTCTTCTGATTCACCCTGCAGACTTCGCCTTCTCCTTCTCCTTCTTCTACTTCTTCTGATTCACCCTCCAGACCTCACCTTCTCCTTCTCCTTCTTCTAATTCTTCTGATTCACCCTCCAGACTTCATCTTCTCCTTCTCCTTCTTCTGCTTCTTCTGATTCACCCTCCAGACTTCACCTTCTCTATCTCCTTCTTCTGCTTCTTCTGATTCACCCTCCTGACTTCACCTTCTCCTTCTCCTTCTTCTACTTCTTCTGATTCACCCTCCTGACTTCACCTTCTCCTTCTCCTTCTTCTACTTCTTCTGCTTCACCCTCCAGACTTCACCTTCTCCTTCTCCTTCTTCTACTTCTTCTGATTCACCCTCCAGACTTCACCTTCTCCTTCTCCTTCTTCTGATTCTTCTGATTCACCCTCCAGACTTCACCTTCTCTATCTCCTTCTTCTGCTTCTTCTGATTCACCCTCCTGACTTCACCTTCTCCTTCTCCTTCTTCTACTTCTTCTGATTCACCCTCCTGACTTCACCTTCTCCTT
Source organism: Somniosus microcephalus (assembly GCF_052327205.1). Taxonomy (NCBI): domain Eukaryota; kingdom Metazoa; phylum Chordata; class Chondrichthyes; order Squaliformes; family Somniosidae; genus Somniosus; species Somniosus microcephalus. The sequence goes on from NW_028226440.1 coordinate 17,500, forward strand.
CTCCTTCTTCTACTTCTTCTGCTTCACCCTCCAGACTTCACCTTCTCCTTCTCCTTCTTCTACTTCTTCTGATTCACCCTCCAGACTTCACCTTCTCCTTCTCCTTCTTCTGCTTCTTCTGATTCACCCTCCAGACTTCACCTTCTCCTTCTCCTTATTCTGCTTCTTCTGATTCACCCTCCAGACTTCACCTTCTCCTTCTCCTTCTTCTGCTTCTTCTGATTCACCCTCCAGACTTCACCTTCGCCTTCTCCTTCTTCTGCTTCTTCTGATTCACCCTCCAGACTTCACCTTCTCCTTCTCCTTCTTCTACTTCTTCTGATTCACCCTCCAGACTTCACCTTCTCCTTCTCCTTCTTCTGCTTCTTCTGATTCACCCTCCTGACTTCACCTTCTCCTTCTCCTTCTTCTACATCTTCTGATTCACCCTCCTGACTTCACCTTCTCCTTCTCCTTCTTCTCCTTCTTCTGCTTCACCCTCCAGACTTCACCTTCTCCTTCTCCTTCTTCTACTTCTTCTGATTCACCCTCCAGACTTCACCTTCTCCTTCTCCTTCTTCTACTTCTTCTGATTCACCCTCCAGACTTCATCTTCTCCTTCTCCTTCTTCGACTTCTTCTGATTCACCCTCCAGACTTCACCTTCTCCTTCTCCTTCTTCTGCTTCTTCTGATTCACCCTCCAGATTTCACCTTCTCCTTCTCCTTATTCTGCTTCTTCTGAATCACCCTCCAGACTTCACCTTCTCCTTCTCCTTCTTCTGCTTCTTCTGATTCACCCTCCAGACTTCACCTTCTCCTTCTCCTTCTTCTGCTTCTTCTGATTCACCCTCCAGACTTCACCTTCTCCTTCTCCTTCTTCTACTTCTTCTGATTCACCCTCCAGACTTCACCTTCTCCATCTCCTTCTTCTGCTTCTTCTGATTCACCCTCCAGACTTCACCTTCTCCTTCTCCTTCGTCTACTTCTTCTGATTCGCCCTCCAGACTTCACCTTCTCCTTCTCCTTCTTCTGCTTCTTCTGATTCACCCTCCAGACTTCACCTTCTCCTTCTCCTTCTTCCAATTCTTCTGATTCACCCTGCAGACTTCACCTTCTCCTTCTCTTTCTTCTGCTTCTTCTGATTCACCCTCCAGACTTCACCTTCTCCTTCTCCTTCTTCTGATTCTTCTGATTCACCCTCCAGACTTCACCTTCTCCTTCTCCTTCTTCTGCTTCTTCTGATTCACCCTCCTGACTTCACCTTCTCCTTCTCCTTCTTCTACATCTTCTGATTCACCCTCCTGACTTCACCTTCTCCTTCTCCTTCTTCTACTTCTTCTGCTTCACCCTCCAGACTTCACCTTCTCCTTCTCCTTCTTCTGCTTCTTCTGATTCACCCTCCTGACTTCACCTTCTCCTTCTCCTTCTTCTACTTCTTCTGATTCACCCTCCAGACTTCACCTTCTCCTTCTCCTTCTTCTACTTCTTCTGATTCACCCTCCAGACTTCACCTTCTCCTTCTCCTTCTTCTGCTTCTTCTGATTCACCCTCCACACTTCACCTTCTCCTTCTCCTTATTCTGCTTCTTCTGAATCACCCTCCAGACTTCACCTTCTCCTTCTCCTTCTTCTGCTTCTTCTGATTCACCCTCCAGACTTCACCTTCTCCTTCTCCTTCTTCTGCTTCTTCTGATTCACCCTCCAGACTTCACCTTCTCCTTCTCCTTCTTCTACTTCTTCTGATTCACCCTCCAGACTTCACCTTCTCCATCTCCTTCTTCTGCTTCACCTGATTCACCCTCCAGACTTCACCTTCTCCTTCTCCTTCGTCTACTTCTTCTGATTCACCCTCCAGACTACACCTTCTCCTTCTCCTTCTTCTGTTTCTTCTGATTCACCCTCCAGACTTCACCTTCTCCTTCTCCTTCTTCTACTACTTCTGCTTCACCCTCCAGACTTCACCTTCTCCTTCTCCTTCTTCTACTTCTTCTGATTCACCCTCCAGACTTCATCTTCTCCTTCTCCTTCTTCTGCTTCTTCTGATTCACCCTCCAGACTTCACCTTCTCCTTCTCCTTCTTCTGCTTCTTCTGATTCACCCTCCAGACTTCACCTTCTCCTTCTCCTTCTTCTACTTCTTCTGATTCACCCTCCAGACTTCACCTTCTCCTTCTACTTCTTCTACTTCTTCTGATTCACCCTCCAGTCTTCACCTTCTCCTTCTCCTTCTTCTGTTTCTTCTGCTTCACCCTCCTGACTTCACCTTCTCCTTCTCCTTCTTCTACTTCTTCTGATTCACCCTCCAGACTTCACCTTCTCCTTCTCCTTCTTCTACTTCTTCTGATTCACCCTCCAGACTTCACCTTCTCCTTCTCCTTCTTCTGCTTCTTCTGATTCACCCTCCAGACTTCACCTTCTCCTTCTCCTTATTCTGCTTCTTCTGATTCACCCTCCAGACTTCACCTTCTCCTTCTCCTTATTCTGCTTCTTCTGATTCACCCTCCAGACTTCACCTTCTCCTTCTCCTTCCTCTGCTTCTTCTGATTCACCCTCCAGACTTCACCTTCTCCTTCTCCTTCTTCTGATTCTTCTGATTCACCCTCCAGACTTCACCTTCTCCTTCTCCTTCTTCTGCTTCTTCCGATTCACCCTCCAGACTTCACCTTCTCCTTCTCCTTATTCTGCTTCTTCTCATTCACCCTCCAGACTTCACCTTCTCCTTCTCCTTCTTCTACTTCTTCTGATTCACCCTCCAGACTTCACCTTCTCCTTCTCCTTCTTTTGCTTCTTCTGATTCACCCTCCAGACTTCACCTTCTCCTTCTCCTTCGTCTACTTCTTCTGATTCACCCTCCAGACTACACCTTCTCCTTCTCATTCTTCTACTTCTTCTGATTCACCCTCCAGACTTCACCTTCTCCTTCCCCTTCTTCTACTTCTTCTGATTCACCCTCCAGACTTCACCTTCTCCTTCTCCTTCTTCTACTTCTTCTGCTTCTCCCTCCGGACTTCACCTTCTCCTTCTCCTTCTTCTGCTTCTTCTGATTCACCCTCCAGAATTCACCTTCTCCTTCTCCTTCTTCTACTTCTTCTGATTCACCCTCCAGACTTCACCTTCTCCTTCTCCTTCTTCTACTTCTTCTGATTCACCCTCCATACTTCACCTTCTCCTTCTCCTTCTTCCACTTCTTCTGATTCATCCTCCAGTCTTCACCTTCTCCTTCTCCTTCTTCTGTTTCTTCTGCTTCACCCTCCAGACTTCACCTTCTCCTTCTCTTTCTTCTGCTTCTTCTGATTCACCCTCCAGACTTCACCTTCTCCTTCTCCTTCTTCTGATTCTTCTGATTCACCCTCCAGACTTCACCTTCTCCTTCTCCTTCTTCTGCTTCTTCTGATTCACCCTCCTGACTTCACCTTCTCCTTCTCCTTCTTCTACTTCTTCTGATTCACCCTCCTGACTTCACCTTCTCCTTCTCCTTCTTCTACTTCTTCTGCTTCACCCTCCAGACTTCACCTTCTCCTTCTCCTTCTTCTACTTCTTCTGATTCACCCTCCAGACTTCATCTTCTCCTTCTCCTTCTTCTGCTTCTTCTGATTCACCCTCCAGACTTCCCCTTCTACTTCTCCTTATTCTGCTTCTTCTGATTCACCCTCCAGACTTCACCTTCTCCTTCTCCTTCTTCTGCTTCTTCTGATTCACCCTCCTGACTTCACCTTCTCCTTCTCCTTTTCTACTTCTTCTGATTCACCCTCCTGACTTCACCTTCTCCTTCTCCTTCTTCTACTACTTCTGCTTCACCCTCCAGACTTCACCTTCTCCTTCTCCTTCTTCTACTTCTTCTGATTCACCCTCCAGACTTCACCTTCTCCTTCTCCTTCTTCTTCTTCTTCTGATTCACCCTCCAGACTTCACCTTCTCCTTCTCCTTCTTCTACTTCTTCTGATTCACCCTCCAGACTTCACCTTCTCCTTCTCCTTCTTCTGCTTCTTCTGATTCACCCTCCTGACTTCACCTTCTCCTTCTCCTTCTTCTACATCTTCTGATTCACCCTCCTGACTTCACCTTCTCCTTCTCCTTCTTCTACTTCTTCTGCTTCACCCTCCAGACTTCACCTTCTCCTTCTCCTTCTTCTACTTCTTCTGATTCACCCTCCAGACTTCATCTTCTCCTTCTCCTTCTTCTGCTTCTTCTGATTCACCCTCCAGACTTCACCTTCTCCTTCTCCTTCTTCTGCTTCTTCTGATTCACCCTCCAGACTTCACCTTCTCCTTCTCCTTCTTCTACTTCTTCTGATTCACCCTCCAGACTTCACCTTCTCCTTCTCCTTCTTCTACTTCTTCTGATTCACCCTCCAGTCTTCACCTTCTCCTTCTCCTTCTTCTGTTTATTCTGCTTCACCCTCCAGACTTCACCTTCTCCTTCTCTTTAATCTGCTTCTTCTGCTTCACCCTCCAGACTTCACCTTCTCCTTCTCCTTCTTCTGATTCTTCTGATTCACCCTCCAGACTTCACCTTCTCTATCTCCTTCTTCTGCTTCTTCTGATTCACCCTCCTGACTTCACCTTCTCCTTCTCCTTCTTCTACTTCTTCTGATTCACCCTCCTGACTTCACCTTCTCCTTCTCCTTCTTCTACTTCTTCTGCTTCACCCTCCAGACTTCACCTTCTCCTTCTCCTTCTTCTACTTCTTCTGATTCACCCTCCAGACTTCACCTTCTCCTTCTCCTTCTTCTGCTTCTTCTGATTCACCCTCCAGACTTCACCTTCTCCTACTCCTTATTCTGCTTCTTCTGATTCACCCTCCAGACTTCACCTTCTCCTTCTCCTTCTTCTGCTTCTTCTGATTCACCCTCCAGACTTCACCTTCGCCTTCTCCTTCTTCTGCTTCTTCTGATTCACCCTCCAGACTTCACCTTCTCCTTCTCCTTCTTCTACTTCTTCTGATTCACCCTCCAGACTTCACCTTCTCCTTCTCCTTCTTCTGCTTCTTCTGATTCACCCTCCTGACTTCACCTTCTCCTTCTCCTTCTTCTACATCTTCTGATTCACCCTCCTGACTTCACCTTCTCCTTCTCCTTCTTCTCCTTCTTCTGCTTCACCCTCCAGACTTCACCTTCTCCTTCTCCTTCTTCTACTTCTTCTGATTCACCCTCCAGACTTCACCTTCTCCTTCTCCTTCTTCTACTTCTTCTGATTCACCCTCCAGACTTCATCTTCTCCTTCTCCTTCTTCGACTTCTTCTGATTCACCCTCCAGACTTCACCTTCTCCTTCTCCTTCTTCTGCTTCTTCTGATTCACCCTCCAGATTTCACCTTCTCCTTCTCCTTATTCTGCTTCTTCTGAATCACCCTCCAGACTTCACCTTCTCCTTCTCCTTCTTCTGCTTCTTCTGATTCACCCTCCAGACTTCACCTTCTCCTTCTCCTTCTTCTGCTTCTTCTGATTCACCCTCCAGACTTCACCTTCTCCTTCTCCTTCTTCTACTTCTTCTGATTCACCCTCCAGACTTCACCTTCTCCATCTCCTTCTTCTGCTTCTTCTGATTCACCCTCCAGACTTCACCTTCTCCTTCTCCTTCGTCTACTTCTTCTGATTCACCCTCCAGACTTCACCTTCTCCTTCTCCTTCTTCTGCTTCTTCTGTTTCACCCTCCAGACTTCACCTTCTCCTTCTCCTTCTTCTACTTCTTCTGATTCACCCTGCAGACTTCACCTTCTCCTTCTCTTTCTTCTGCTTCTTCTGATTCACCCTCCAGACTTCACCTTCTCCTTCTCCTTCTTCTGATTCTTCTGATTCACCCTCCAGACTTCACCTTCTCCTTCTCCTTCTTCTGCTTCTTCTGATTCACCCTCCTGACTTCACCTTCTCCTTCTCCTTCTTCTACATCTTCTGATTCACCCTCCTGACTTCACCTTCTCCTTCTCCTTCTTCTACTTCTTCTGCTTCACCCTCCAGACTTCACCTTCTCCTTCTCCTTCTTCTACGTCTTCTGATTCACCCTCCAGACTTCACCTTCTCCTTCTCCTTCTTCTACTTCTTCTGATTCACCCTCCAGACTTCACCTTCTCCTTCTCCTTCTTCTACTTCTTCTGATTCACCCTCCAGACTTCACCTTCTCCTTCTCCTTCTTCTGCTTCTTCTGATTCACCCTCCAGACTTCACCTTCTCCTTCTCCTTCTTCTGCTTCTTCTGATTCACCCTCCAGATTTCACCTTCTCCTTCTCCTTATTCTGCTTCTTCTGAATCACCCTCCAGACTTCACCTTCTCCTTCTCCTTCTTCTGCTTCTTCTGATTCACCCTCCAGACTTCACCTTCTCCTTCTCCTTCTTCTGCTTCTTCTGATTCACCCTCCAGACTTCACCTTCTCCTTCTCCTTCTTCTACTTCTTCTGATTCACCCACCAGACTTCACCTTCTCCATCTCCTTCTTCTGCTTCTTCTGATTCACCCTCCAGACTTCACCTTCTCCTTCTCCTTCGTCTACTTCTTCTGATTCACCCTCCAGACTTCACCTTCTCCTTCTCCTTCTTCTGCTTCTTCTGATTCACCCACCAGACTTCACCTTCTCCTTCTCCTTCTTCTACTTCTTCTGATTCACCCTGCAGACTTCACCTTCTCCTTCTCTTTCTTCTGCTTATTCTGATTCACCCTCCAGACTTCACCTTCTCCTTCTCCTTCTTCTGATTCTTCTGATTCACCCTCCAGACTTCACCTTCTCCTTCTCCTTCTTCTGCTTCTTCTGATTCACCCTCCTGACTTCACCTTCTCCTTCTCCTTCTTCTACATCTTCTGATTCACCCTCCTGACTTCACCTTCTCCTTCTCCTTCTTCTACTTCTTCTGCTTCACCCTCCAGACTTCACCTTCTCCTTCTCCTTCTTCTACGTCTTCTGATTCACCCTCCAGACTTCACCTTCTCCTTCTCCTTCTTCTACTTCTTCTGATTCACCCTCCAGACTTCACCTTCTCCTTCTCCTTCTTCTACTTCTTCTGATTCACCCTCCAGACTTCACCTTCTCCTTCTCCTTCTTCTGCTTCTTCTGATTCACCCTCCAGACTTCACCTTCTCCTTCTGCTTATTCTGCTTCTTCTGAATCACCCTCCAGACTTCACCTTCTCCTTCTCCTTCTTCTGCTTCTTCTGATTCACCCTCCAGACTTCACCTTCTCCTTCTCCTTCTTCTGCTTCTTCTGATTCACCCTCCAGACTTCACCTTCTCCTTCTCCTTCTTCTACTTCTTCTGATTCACCCTGCAGACTTCACCTTCTCCTTCTCTTTCTTCTGCTTCTTCTGATTCACCCTCCAGACTTCACCTTCTCCTTCTCCTTCTTCTGATTCTTCTGATTCACCCTCCAGACTTCACCTTCTCCTTCTCCTTCTTCTGCTTCTTCTGATTCACCCTCCTGACTTCACCTTCTCCTTCTCCTTCTTCTACATCTTCTGATTCACCCTCCTGACTTCACCTTCTCCTTCTCCTTCTTCTAATTCTTCTGCTTCACCCTCCAGACTTCACCTTCTCCTTCTCCTTCTTCTACGTCTTCTGATTCACCCTCCAGACTTCACCTTCTCCTTCTCCTTCTTCTACTTCTTCTGATTCACCCTCCAGACTTCACCTTCTCCTTCTCCTTCTTCTACTTCTTCTGATTCACCCTCCAGACTTCACCTTCTCCTTCTCCTTCTTCTGCTTCTTCTGATTCACCCTCCAGACTTCACCTTCTCCTTCTCCTTATTCTGCTTCTTCTGAATCACCCTCCAGACTTCACCTTCTCCTTCTCCTTCTTCTGCTTCTTCTGATTCACCCTCCAGACTTCACCTTCTCCTTCTCCTTCTTCTGCTTCTTCTGATTCACCCTCCAGACTTCACCTTCTCCTTCTCCTTCTTCTACTTCTTCTGATTCACCCTCCAGACTTCACCTTCTCCATCTCCTTCTTCTGCTTCATCTGATTCACCCTCCAGACTTCACCTTCTCCTTCTCCTTCGTCTACTTCTTCTGATTCACCCTCCAGACTACACCTTCTCCTTCTCCTTCTTCTACTTCTTCTGATTCACCCTCCAGACTTCACCTTCTCCTTCTCCTTCTTCTGTTTCTTCTGATTCACCCTCCAGACTTCACCTTCTCCTTCTCCTTCTTCTACTACTTCTGCTTCACCCTCCAGACTTCACCTTCTCCTTCTCCTTCTTCTACTTCTTCTGATTCACCCTCCAGACTTCATCTTCTCCTTCTCCTTCTTCTGCTTCTTCTGATTCACCCTCCAGACTTCACCTTCTCCTTCTCCTTCTTCTACTTCTTCTGATTCACCCTCCAGACTTCACCTTCTCCTTCTACTTCTTCTACTTCTTCTGATTCACCCTCCAGTCTTCACCTTCTCCTTCTCCTTCTTCTGTTTCTTCTGCTTCACCCTCCTGACTTCACCTTCTCCTTCTCCTTCTTCTACTTCTTCTGATTCACCCTCCAGACTTCACCTTCTCCTTCTCCTTCTTCTACTTCTTCTGATTCACCCTCCAGACTTCACCTTCTCCTTCTCCTTCTTCTGCTTCTTCTGATTCACCCTCCAGACTTCACCTTCTCCTTCTCCTTATTCTGCTTCTTCTGATTCACCCTCCAGACTTCACCTTCTCCTTCTCCTTATTCTGCTTCTTCTGATTCACCCTCCAGACTTCACCTTCTCCTTCTCCTTCCTCTGCTTCATCTGATTCACCCTCCAGACTTCACCTTCTCCTTCTCCTTCTTCTGATTCTTCTGATTCACCCTCCAGACTTCACCTTCTCCTTCTCCTTCTTCTGCTTCTTCCGATTCACCCTCCAGACTTCACCTTCTCCTTCTCCTTATTCTGCTTCTTCTCATTCACCCTCCAGACTTCACCTTCTCCTTCTCCTTCTTCTACTTCTTCTGATTCACCCTCCAGACTTCACCTTCTCCTTCTCCTTCTTTTGCTTCTTCTGATTCACCCTCCAGACTTCACCTTCTCCTTCTCCTTCGTCTACTTCTTCTGATTCACCCTCCAGACTACACCTTCTCCTTCTCCTTCTTCTACTTCTTCTGATTCACCCTCCAGACTTCACCTTCTCCTTCCCCTTCTTCTACTTCTTCTGATTCACCCTCCAGACTTCACCTTCTCCTTCTCCTTCTTCTACTTCTTCTGCTTCTCCCTCCGGACTTCACCTTCTCCTTCTCCTTCTTCTGCTTCTTCTGATTCACCCTCCAGAATTCACCTTCTCCTTCTCCTTCTTCTACTTCTTCTGATTCACCCTCCAGACTTCACCTTCTCCTTCTCCTTCTTCTAATTCTTCTGATTCACCCTCCAGACTTCATCTTCTCCTTCTCCTTCTTCTGCTTCTTCTGATTCACCCTCCAGACTTCACCTTCTCCTTCTCCTTCTTCTGCTTCTTCTGATTCACCCTGCAGACTTCGCCTTCTCCTTCTCCTTCTTCTACTTCTTCTGATTCACCCTCCAGACCTCACCTTCTCCTTCTCCTTCTTCTAATTCTTCTGATTCACCCTCCAGACTTCATCTTCTCCTTCTCCTTCTTCTGCTTCTTCTGATTCACTCTCCAGACTTCACCTTCTCCTTCTCCTTCTTCTGCTTCTTCTGATTCACCCTACAGACTTCGCCTTCTCCTTCTCCTTCTTCTACTTCTTCTTATTCACCCTCCAGACTTCACCTTCTGCTTCTCCTTCATCTACTTCTTCTGATTCACCCTCCAGTCTTCACCTCCTCCTTCTCCTTCTTCTGCTTCTTCTGATTCACCCTCCAGACTTCACCTTCTCCTTCTCCTTCTTCTGCTTCTTCTGATTCACCCTCCTGACTACACCTTCTCCTTCTCCTTCTTCTGCTTTTTCTGATTCACCCTCCAGACTTCACCTTCTCCTTCTCCTTCTTCTACTTCTTCTGATTCACCCTCCAGACTTCACCTTCTCCTTCTACTTCTTCTGCTTCTTCTGATTCACCCTCCATACTTCACCTTCTCCTTCTCCTTCTTCTGCTTCTTCTGATTCACCCTCCAGACTTCACTTTCTCCTTCTCCTTCTTCTGCTTCTTCTGATTCACCCTCCAGACTTCACCTTCTCCTTCTCCTTCTTCTACTTCTTCTCATTCACCCTCCAGACTTCACCTTCTCCTTCTCCTTATTCTGCTTCTTCTGATTCACCCTCCAGACTTCACCTTCTACTTCTCCTTCGTCTACTTCTTCTGATTCACCCTCCAGACTACATCTTCTCCTTCTCCTTCTTCTACTTCTTCCGATTCAGCCTCCAGACTTCAACTTCTCCTTCTCCTTCTTCTGCTTCTTCTGATTCACCCTCCAGACTTCACCTTCTCCTTCTCCTTCTTCAACTTCTTCTGATTAACCCTCCAGACTTCACCTTTTCCTTCTCCTTCTTCTACTTCTTCTGATTCACCCTCCAGACTTCACCTTCTCCTTCTCCTTCTTCTTCTTCTTCTGCTTCTCCCTCCAGACTTCACCTTCTCCTTCTCCTTCTTTTGCTTCTTCTGATTCACCCTCCAGACTTCATCTTCTCCTTCTCCTTCTTCTACTTCTTCTGATTCACCCTCCAGCCTTCACCTTCTCCTTCTCCTTCTTCTACTTCTTCTGATTCACCCTCCAGACTTCACCTTCTCCTTCTCCTTCTTCTACTTCTTCTGATTCACCCTCCTGACTTCACTTTCTCCTTCTCCTTCTTCTGCTTCTTCTGCTTCACCCTCCAGACTTCACCTTCTCCTTCTCCTTCTCCTGCTTCTTCTGATTCACCCTCCAGACTTCATCTTCTCCTTCTCCTTCTTCTGCTTCTTCTGATTCACCCTCCAGACTTCACCTTCTCCTTCTCCTTATTCTGCTTCTTCTGATTCACCCTCCAGACTTCACCTTCTCCTTCTCCTTCTTCTGCTTCTTCTGATTCACCCTCCAGACTTCACCTTCTCCTTCTCCTTCTTCTACTTCTTCTGATTCACCCTCCAGACTTCATCTTCTCCTTCTCCTTCTTCTGCTTCTTCTGATTCACCCTCCAGACTTCACCTTCTCCTTCTCCTTCTTCTGCTTCTTCTGATTCACCCTCCAGACTTCACCTTCTCCTTCTCCTTCTTCTACTTCTTCTGATTCACCCTCCAGACTTCACCTTCTCCTTCTCCTTCTTCTACTTCTTCTGATTCACCCTCCAGACTTCACCTTCTCCTTCTCCTTCATCTGCTTCTTCTGATTCACCCTCCAGACTTCACGTTCTCCTTCTCCTTCTCCTTCTTCTGCTTCTTCTGATTCACCCTCCAGACTTCACCTTCTCCTTCTCCTTCTTCTGCTTCTTCTGATTCACCCTTCAGCATTCACCTTCTCCTTCTCCTTCTTCTGCTTCTTCTGATTCACCCTCCAGACCTCACCTTCTCCTTCTCCTTCTTCTACTTCTTCTGATTCACCCTCCAGACTTCATCTGCTCCTTCTCCTTCCTCTGCTTCTTCTGATTCACCCTCCAGACTTCACCTTCTCCTTCTCCTTCTTCTGATTCTTCTGATTCACCCTCCAGACTTCACCTTCTCCTTCTCCATCTTCTGCTTCTTCTGATTCACCCTCCTGACTTCACCTTCTCCTTCTCCTTCTTCTACTTCTTCTGATTCACCATCCTGACTTCACCTTCTCCTTCTCCATCTTCTAATTCTTCTGCTTCACCCTCCAGACTTCAACTTCTCCTTCTCCTTCTTCTACTTCTTCTGATTCACCCTCCAGACTTCACCTTCTCCTTCTCCTTCTTCTGCTTCTTCTGATTCACCCTCCAGACTTCACCTTCTCCTTCTCCTTATTCTGCTTCTTCTGATTCACCCTCCAGACTTCACCTTCTCCTTCTCCTTCTTCTGCTTCTTCTGATTCACCCTGCAGACTTCACCTTCTCCTTCTCCTTCTTCTGCTTCTTCTGATTCACCCTCCAGACTTCACCTTCTCCTTCTCCTTCTTCTGCTTCTTCTGATTCACCCTCCAGACTTCACCTTCTCCTTCTCCTTCTTCTACTTCTTCTGATTCACCCTCCAGACTTCACCTTCTCCTCTTTCTTCTGCTTCTTCTGATTCACCCTCCAGACTTCACCTTCTCCTTCTCCTTCTTCTGATTCTTCTGATTCACCCTCCAGACTTCACCTTCTCCTTCTCCTTCTTCTGCTTCTTCTGATTCACCCTCCTGACTTCACCTTCTCCTTCTCCTTCTTCTACTTCTTCTGATTCACCCTCCTGACTTCCCCTTCTCCTTCTCCTTCTTCTACTTCTTCTGCTTCACCCTCCAGACTTCACCTTCTCCTTCTCCTTCTTCTACTTCTTCTGATTCACCCTCCAGACTTGACCTTCTCCTTTTCCTTCTTCTACTTCTTCTGATTCACCCTCCAGACTTCACCTTCTCCTTCTCCTTCTTCTGCTTCTTCTGCTTCACCGTCCTGACTTCACCTTCTCCTTCTCCTTCTTCTACTTATTCTGCTTCATCCCCCTGACATCACCTGCTCCTTCTCCTTCTTCTGCTTCTTCTGATTCACCCTCCTAACTTCACCTTCTCCTTCTCCTTCTTCTGCTTCTTCTGATTCACCCTCCTGACTTCACCTTCTCCTTCTCCTTCTTCTGCTTCTTCTGATTCACCCTCCAGACTTCACCTTCTCCTTCTCCTTCTTCTGCTTCTTCTGATTCACCCTCCAGACTTCACCTTCTCCTTCTCCTTCTTCTGCTTCTTCTGATTCACCCTCCAGACTACACCTTCTCCTTCTCCTTCTTCTACTTCTTCTGATTCACCCTCCAGACTTCACCTTCTCCTTCTCCTTCTTCTGTTTCTTCTGATTCACCCTCCAGACTTCACCTTCTCCTTCTCCTTCTTCTGCTTCTTCTGATTCACCCTCCAGACTTCACCTTCTCCTTCTCCTTCTTCTGCTTCTTCTGATTCACCCTCCAGACCTCACCTTCTCCTTCTCCTTTTTCTACTTCTTCTGATTCACCCTCCAGACTTCATCTTCTCCTTCTCCTTCTTCTGCTTCTTCTGATTCACCCTCCAGACTTCACCTGCTCCTTCTCCTTCTTCTGCTTCTTCTGATTCACCCTCCAGACTTCACCTTCTCCTTCTTCTACTTCTTCTGATTCACCCTCCAGACTTCACCTTCTCCTTCTCCTTCTTCTACTTCTTCTGATTCACCCTCCAGTCTTCACCTTCTCCTTCTCCTTCTTCTGTTTCTTCTGCTTCACCCTCCAGACTTCACCTTCTCCTTCTCTTTCTTCTGCTTCTTCTGATTCACCCTCCAGACTTCACCTTCTCCTTCTCCTTCTTCTGATTCTTCTGATTCACCCGACAGACTTCACCTTCTCCTTCTCCTTCTTCTGCTTCTTCTGATTCACCCTCCTGATTTCACCTTCTCCTTCTCCTTCTTCTACTTCTTCTGATTCACCCTCCTGATTCACCTTCTCCTTCTCCTTCTTCTGCTTCACCCTCCAGACTTCACCTTCTCCTTCTCCTTCTTCTACTTCTTCTGATTCACCCTCCAGACTTCACCTTCTCCTTCTCCTTCTTCTGCTTCTTCTGATTCACCCTCCAGACTTCACCTTCTCCTTCTCCTTATTCTGCTTCTTCTCATTCACCCTCCAGACTTCACCTTCTCCTTCTACTTCTTCTGCTTCTTCTGATTCACCCTCCAGACTTCACCTTCTCCTTCTCCTTCCTCTGCTTCTTCTGATTCACCCTCCAGACTTCACCTTCTCCTTCTCCTTCTTCTACTTCTTCTGATTCACCCTCCAGACTTCACCATCTCCGTCTCTTTCTTCTGCTTCTTCTGATTCACCCTCCAGACTTCACCTTCTCCTTCTCCTTCTTCTGATTCTTCTGATTCACCCTCCAGACTTCACCTTCTCCTTCTCCTTCTTCTGCTTCTTCTGATTCACCCTCCTGACTTCACCTTCTCCTTCTCCTTCTTCTACTTCTTCTGATTCACCCTCCTGACTTCACCTTCTCCTTCTCCTTCTTCTACTTCTTCTGCTTCACCCTCCAGACTTCACCTTCTCCTTCTCCCTCTTCTACTTCTTCTGATTCAACCTCCAGACTTCACCTTCTCCTTCTCCTTCTTCTACTTCTTCTGATTCACCCTCCAGACTTCACCTTCTCCTTCTCCTTCTTCTACTTCTTCTGATTTACCCTCCAGACTTCACCTTCTCCTTCTCCTTCTTCTGCTTCTTCTGATTCACCCTCCAGACTTCACCTTCTCCTTCTCCTTATTCTGCTTCTTCTGATTCACCCTCCAGACTTCTCCTTCTCCTTCTCCTTCTTCTGCTTCTTCTGATTCACCCTCCAGACTTCACCTTCTCCTTCTCCTTCTTCTGCTTCTTCTGATTCACCCTCCAGACTTCACCTTCTCCTTCTCCTTCTTCTACTTCTTCTGATTCACCCTCCAGACTTCACCTTCTCCTTCTCCTTCTTCTACTTCTTCTGATTCACCCTCCAGACTTCACCTTCTCCTTCTCCTTCTTCTACTTCTTCTGATTCACCCTCCAGACTTCACCTTCTCCTTCTCCTTCTTCTGCTTCTTCTAATTCACCCTCCAGACTTCACCTTCTGCTTCTCCTTCGTCTACTTCTTCTGATTCACCCTCCAGACTACACCTTCTCCTTCTCCTTCTTCTACTTCTTCTGATTCATCCTCCAGACTTCACCTTCTCCTTCTCCTTCTTCTGTTTCTTCTGATACACCGTCCAGACTTCACCTTCTCCTTCTCCTTCTTCTACTACTTCTGATTCACCCTCCAGACTTCACCTTCTCCTTCTCCTTCTTCTACTTCTTCTGATTCACCCTCCAGACTTCATCTTCTCCTTCTCCTTCTTCTGCTTCTTCTGATTCACCCTCCAGACTTCACCTTCTCCTTCTCCTTCTTCTGCTTCTTCTGATTCACCCTCCAGACTTCACCTTCCCCTTCTCCTTCTTCTACTTCTTCTGATTCACCCTCCATACTTCACCTTCTCATTCTCCTTCTTCCACTTCTTCTGATTCATCCTCCAGTCTTCACCTTCTCCTTCTCTTTCTTCTGCTTCTTCTGATTCACCCTCCAGACTTCACCTTCTCCTTCTCCTTCTTCTGATTCTTCTGATTCACCCTCCAGACTTCACCTTCTCCTTCTCCTTCTTCTGCTTCTTCTGATTCACCCTCCTGACTTCACCTTCTCCTTCTCCTTCTTCTACTTCTTCTGATTCACCCTCCTGACTTCACCTTCTCCTTCTCCTTCTTCTACTTCTTCTGCTTCACCCTCCAGACTTCACCTTCTCCTTCTCCTTCTTCTACTTCTTCTGATTCAACCTCCAGACTTCACCTTCTCCTTCTCCTTCTTCTACTTCTTCTGATTCACCCTCCAGACTTCACCTTCTCCTTCTCCTTCTTCTACTTCTTCTGATTCACCCTCCAGACTTCACCTTCTCCTTCTCCTTCTTCTGCTTCTTCTGATTCACCCTCCAGACTTCACCTTCTCCTTCTCCTTATTCTGCTTCTTCTGATTCACCCTCCAGACTTCTCCTTCTCCTTCTCCTTCTTCTGCTTCTTCTGATTCACCCTCCAGACTTCACCTTCTCCTTCTCCTTCTTCTGCTTCTTCTGATTCACCCTCCAGACTTCACCTTCTCCTTCTCCTTCTTCTACTTCTTCTGATTCACCCTCCAGACTTCACCTTCTCCTTCTCCTTCTTCTACTTCTTCTGATTCACCCTCCAGACTTCACCTTCTCCTTCTCCTTCTTCTACTTCTTCTGATTCACCCTCCAGACTTCACCTTCTCCTTCTCCTTCTTCTGCTTCTTCTAATTCACCCTCCAGACTTCACCTTCTGCTTCTCCTTCGTCTACTTCTTCTGATTCACCCTCCAGACTACACCTTCTCCTTCTCCTTCTTCTACTTCTTCTGATTCACCCTCCAGACTTCACCTTCTCCTTCTCCTTCTTCTGTTTCTTCTGATACACCGTCCAGACTTCACCTTCTCCTTCTCCTTCTTCTACTACTTCTGATTCACCCTCCAGACTTCACCTTCTCCTTCTCCTTCTTCTACTTCTTCTGATTCACCCTCCAGACTTCATCTTCTCCTTCTCCTTCTTCTGCTTCTTCTGATTCACCCTCCAGACTTCACCTTCTCCTTCTCCTTCTTCTGCTTCTTCTGATTCACCCTCCAGACTTCACCTTCTCCTTCTCCTTCTTCTACTACTTCTGATTCACCCTCCAGACTTCACCTTCTCCTTCTCCTTCTTCTACTTCTTCTGATTCACCCTCCAGACTTCACCTTCTCCTTCTCCTTCTTCTGCTTCTTCTAATTCACCCTCCAGACTTCACCTTCTGCTTCTCCTTCGTCTACTTCTTCTGATTCACCCTCCAGACTACACCTTCTCCTTCTCCTTCTTCTACTTCTTCTGATTCACCCTCCAGACTTCACCTTCTCCTTCTCCTTCTTCTGTTTCTTCTGATACACCGTCCAGACTTCACCTTCTCCTTATCGTTCTTCTACTACTTCTGATTCACCCTCCAGACTTCACCTTCTCCTTCTCCTTCTTCTACTTCTTCTGATTCACCCTCCAGACTTCATCTTCTCCTTCTCCTTCTTCTGCTTCTTCTGATTCACCCTCCAGACTTCACCTTCTCCTTCTCCTTCTTCTGCTTCTTCTGATTCACCCTCCAGACTTCACCTTCTCCTTCTCCTTCTTCTACTTCTTCTGCTTCACCCTCCAGACTTCACCATCTCCTTCTCTTTCTTCTGCTTCTTCTGATTCACCCTCCAGACTTCAACTTCTCCTTCTCCTTCTTCTGATTCTTCTGATTCACCCTCCAGACTTCACCTTCTCCTTCTCCTTCTTCTGCTTCTTCTGATTCACCCTCCTGACTTCACCTTCTCCTTCTCCTTCTTCTACTTCTTCTGATTCACCCTCCTGACTTCACCTTCTCCTTCTCCTTCTTCTACTTCTTCTGATTCAACCTCCAGACTTCACCTTCTCCTTCTCCTTCTTCTACTTCTTCTGATTCACCCTCCAGACTTCACCTTCTCCTTCTCCTTCTTCTACTTCTTCTGATTCACCCTCCAGACTTCACCTTCTCCTTCTCCTTCTTCTGCTTCTTCTGATTCACCCTCCAGACTTCACCTTCTCCTTCTCCTTATTCTGCTTCTTCTGATTCACCCTCCAGACTTCTCCTTCTCCTTCTCCTTCTTCTGCTTCTTCTGATTCACCCTCCAGACTTCACCTTCTCCTTCTCCTTCTTCTGCTTCTTCTGATTCACCCTCCAGACTTCACCTTCTCCTTCTCCTTCTTCTACTTCTTCTGATTCACCCTCCAGACTTCACCTTCTCCTTCTCCTTCTTCTACTTCTTCTGATTCACCCTCCAGACTTCACCTTCTCCTTCTCCTTCTTCTACTTCTTCTGATTCACCCTCCAGACTTCACCATCTCCTTCTCCTTCTTCTGCTTCTTCTAATTCACCCTCCAGACTTCACCTTCTGCTTCTCCTTCGTCTACTTCTTCTGATTCACCCTCCAGACTACACCTTCTCCTTCTCCTTCTTCTACTTCTTCTGATTCACCCTCCAGACTTCACCTTCTCCTTCTCCTTCTTCTGTTTCTTCTGATACACCGTCCAGACTTCACCTTCTCCTTCTCCTTCTTCTACTACTTCTCATTCACCCTCCAGACTTCACCTTCTCCTTCTCCTTCTTCTACTTCTTCTGATTCACCCTCCAGACTTCATCTTCTCCTTCTCCTTCTTCTGCTTCTTCTGATTCACCCTCCAGACTTCACCTTCTCCTTCTCCTTCTTCTGCTTCTTCTGATTCACCCTCCAGACTTCACCTTCTCCTTCTCCTTCTTCTACTTCTTCTGATTCACCCTCCATACTTCACCTTCTCCTTCTCCTTCATCCACTTCTTCTGATTCATCCTCCAGTCTTCACCTTCTCCTTCTCCTTCTTCTGTTTCTTCTGCTTCACCCTCGAGACTTCTCCTTCTCCTTCTCCTTCTTCTGTTTCTTCTGATACACCGTCCAGACTTCACCTTCTCCTTCTCCTTCTTCTACTACTTCTGATTCACCCTCCAGACTTCACCTTCTCCTTCTCCTTCTTCTACTTCTTCTGATTCACCCTCCAGACTTCATCTTCTCCTTCTCCTTCTTCTGCTTCTTCTGATTCACCCTCCAGACTTCACCTTCTCCTTCTCCTTCTTCTGCTTCTTCTGATTCACCCTCCAGACTTCACCTTCTCCTTCTCCTTCTTCTACTACTTCTGATTCACCCTCCAGACTTCACCTTCTCCTTCTCCTTCTTCTACTTCTTCTGATTCACCCTCCAGACTTCACCTTCTCCTTCTCCTTCTTCTGCTTCTTCTAATTCACCCTCCAGACTTCACCTTCTGCTTCTCCTTCGTCTACTTCTTCTGATTCACCCTCCAGACTACACCTTCTCCTTCTCCTTCTTCTACTTCTTCTGATTCACCCTCCAGACTTCACCTTCTCCTTCTCCTTCTTCTGTTTCTTCTGATACACCGTCCAGACTTCACCTTCTCCTTCTCGTTCTTCTACTACTTCTGATTCACCCTCCAGACTTCACCTTCTCCTTCTCCTTCTTCTACTTCTTCTGATTCACCCTCCAGACTTCATCTTCTCCTTCTCCTTCTTCTGCTTCTTCTGATTCACCCTCCAGACTTCACCTTCTCCTTCTCCTTCTTCTGCTTCTTCTGATTCACCCTCCAGACTTCACCTTCTCCTTCTCCTTCTTCTACTTCTTCTGCTTCACCCTCCAGACTTCACCATCTCCTTCTCTTTCTTCTGCTTCTTCTGATTCACCCTCCAGACTTCAACTTCTCCTTCTCCTTCTTCTGATTCTTCTGATTCACCCTCCAGACTTCACCTTCTCCTTCTCCTTCTTCTGCTTCTTCTGATTCACCCTCCTGACTTCACCTTCTCCTTCTCCTTCTTCTACTTCTTCTGATTCACCCTCCTGACTTCACCTTCTCCTTCTCCTTCTTCTACTTCTTCTGATTCAACCTCCAGACTTCACCTTCTCCTTCTCCTTCTTCTACTTCTTCTGATTCACCCTCCAGACTTCTCCTTCTCCTTCTCCTTCTTCTGCTTCTTCTGATTCACCCTCCAGACTTCACCTTCTCCTTCTCCTTTTTCTGCTTCTTCTGATTCACCCTCCAGACTTCAACTTCTCCTTCTCCTTCTTCTGCTTCTTCTGATTCACCCTCCAGACCTCACCTTCTCCTTCTCCTTCTTCTACTTCTTCTGATTCACCCTCCTGACTTCACCTTCTCCTTCTTCTACTTCTTCTGATTCACCCTCCATACATCACCTTCTCCTTCTCCTTCGTCCACATCTTCTGATTCACCCTCCAGACTACACCTTCTCCTTCTCCATCTTCTACTTCTTCTGATTCACCCTCCAGACTTCACCTTCTCCTTCTCCTTCTTCTACTTCTTCTGATTCACCCTCCAGACTTCACCTTCTCCTTCTCCTTCTTCTACTTCTTCTGATTCACCCTCCAGACTTTACCTTCTCCTTCTCCTTCTTCTACTCCTTCTGCTTCTCCCTCCAGACTTCACCTTCTCCTTCTCCTTCTTCTGCTTCTTCTGCTTCACCCTCCAGACTTCACCTTCTCCTTCCCCTTCTTCTGCTTCTTCTGCTTCACCCTCCTGACTTCACCTTCTCCTTCTTCTACTTCTTCTGATTCACCCTCCAGACTTCACGTTCTCCTTCTCCTTATTCTGCTTCTTCTGCTTCACCCTCCAGACTTCACCTTCTCCTTCTCCTTCTTCTGCTTCTTCTGATTCACCCTCCAGACTTCACCTTCTCCTTCTCCTTCTTCTACTTCTTCTGATTCACCCTCCAGACTTCACCTTCTCCTTCTCCTTCTTCTACTTCTTCTGATTCACCCTCCAGACTTCAGCTTCTCCTTCTCCTTCTTCTACTTCTTCTGCTTCTCCCTCCAGACTTCACCTTCTCCTTCATTTCTTCTGCTTCTTCTGATTCACCCTCCAGACTTCACCTTCTCCTTCTCCTTCTTCTACTTCTTCTGATTCACCCTCCAGACTTCACCTTCTCCTTCTCCTTCTTCTACTTCTTCTGATTCACCCTCCAGACTTCACCTTCTCCTTCTCCTTCTTCTACTTCTTCTGATTCACCCACCTGACTTCACCTTCTCCTTCTCCTTCTTCTGCTTCTTCTGCTTCACCCTCCAGACTTCAACTTCTCCTTCTCCTTATTCTGCTTCTTCTGCTTCACCCTCCAGACTTCACCTTCTCCTTTTCCTTCTTCTGCTTCTTCTGCTTCACCCTCCTGACTTCACCTTCTCCTTCTCCTTCTTCTGCTTCTTCTGATTCACCCTCCAGACTTCACCTTCTCCTTCTCCTTCTTCTGCTTCTTCTGCTTCACCCTCCAGATTTCACCTTCTCCTTCTCCTTCTTCTGCTTCTTCTGCTTCACCCTCCAGACTTCACCTTCTCCTTCTCCTTCTTCTGCTTCTTCTGCTTCACCCTCCTGACTTCACCTTCTCCTTCTCCTTCTTCTACTTCTTCTGATTCACCCTCCTGACTTCACCTTCTCCTTCTCCTTATTCTGCTTCTTCTGCTTCACCCTCCAGACTTCACCTTCTCCTTCTCCTTCTTCTGCTTCTTCTGCTTCACCCTCCAGACTTCACCTTCTCCTTCCCCTTCTTCTGCTTCTTCTGCTTCACCCTCCTGACTTCACCTTCTCCTTCTTCTACTTCTTCTGATTCACCCTCCAGACTTCACGTTCTCCTTCTCCTTATTCTGCTTCTTCTGCTTCACCCTCCAGACTTCACCTTCTCCTTCTCCTTCTTCTGCTTCTTCTGATTCACCCTCCAGACTTCACCTTCTCCTTCTCCTTCTTCTACTTCTTCTGATTCACCCTCCAGACTTCACCTTCTCCTTCTCCTTCTTCTACTTCTTCTGATTCACCCTCCAGACTTCAGCTTCTCCTTCTCCTTCTTCTACTTCTTCTGCTTCTCCCTCCAGACTTCACCTTCTCCTTCATTTCTTCTGCTTCTTCTGATTCACCCTCCAGACTTCACCTTCTCCTTCTCCTTCTTCTACTTCTTCTGATTCACCCTCCAGACTTCACCTTCTCCTTCTCCTTCTTCTACTTCTTCTGATTCACCCTCCAGACTTCAACTTCTCCTTCTCCTTCTTCTACTTCTTCTGATTCACCCACCTGACTTCACCTTCTCCTTCTCCTTCTTCTGCTTCTTCTGCTTCACCCTCCAGACTTCAACTTCTCCTTCTCCTTATTCTGCTTCTTCTGCTTCACCCTCCAGACTACACCTTCTCCTTTTCCTTCTTCTGCTTCTTCTGCTTCACCCTCCAGACTTCACCTTCTCCTTCTCCTTCTTCTGCTTCTTCTGCTTCACCCGCCTGACTTCACCTTCTCCTTCTTCTACCTCTTCTGATTCACCCTCCAGACTTCACCTTCTCCTTCTCCTTCTTCTGCTTCTTCTCCTTCACCCTCCAGACTTCACCTTCTCCTTCTCCTTCTTCTGCTTCTTCTGCTTCGCCCTCCAGACTTCACCTTCTCCTTCTCCATCTTCTGCTTCTTCTGCTTCACCCTCCAGACTTCACCTTCTCCTTCTCCTTCTTCTGCTTCTTCTGCTTCACCCTCCTGACTTCACCTTCTCCTTCTCCTTCTTCTACTTCTTCTGATTCACCCTCCAGACTTCACCTTCTCCTTCTCCTTCGTCTACTTCTTCTGATTCAACCTCCAGACTACACCTTCTCCTTCTCCTTCTTCTACTTCTTCTGATTCACCCTCCAGACTTCACCTTCTCCTTCTCCTTCTTCTGCTTCTTCTGATTCACCCTCCAGACTTCACCTTCTCCTTCTCCTTCTTCTGCTTCTTCTGATTCACCCTCCAGACTTCACCTTCTCCTTCTCCTTCTTCTACTTCTTCTGATTCACCCTCCAGACTTCACCTTCTCCTTCTCCTTCTTCTGCTTCTTCTGATTCACCCTCCAGACTTCACCTTCTCCTTCTCCTTCTTCTGCTTCTTCTGATTCAACCTACAGACTTCACCTTCTCCTTCTCCTTCTTCTACTTCTTCTGCTTCACCCTCCTGACTTCACCTTCTCCTTCTCCTTCTTCTACTTCTTCTGCTTCACCCTCCAGACTTCACCTTCTCCTTCTCCTTCTTCTGCTTCTTCTGATTCACCCTCCAGACTTCACCTTCTCCTTCTCCTTCTTCTACTTCTTCTGATTCACCCTCCAGACTTCACCTTCTCCTTCTCCTTCTTCTACTTCTTCTGATTCACCCTCCAGACTTCACCTTCTCCTTCTCCTTCTTCTACTTCTTCTGTATCACCCTCCTGACATCACCTTCTCCTTCTCCTTATTCTGCTTCTTCTGCTTCACCCTCCAGACTTCACCTTCTCCTTCTCCTTCTTCTGCTTCTTCTGCTTCACCCTCCAGACTTCACCTTCTCCTTCTCCTTCTTCTGCTTCATCTGCTTCACCCTCCTGACTTCACCTTCTCCTTCTCCTTCTTCTTCTTCTTCTGATTCACCCTCCAGACTTCACCTTCTCCTTCTCCTTCTTCTGCTTCTTCTGCTTCACCCTTCAGACTTCACCTTCTCTTTCTCCTTCTTCTGCTTCTTCTGCTTCGCCCTCCAGACTTCACCTTCTCCTTCTCCTTCTTCTGCTTCTTCTGCTTCACCCTCCAGACTTCACCTTCTCCTTCTCCTTCTTCTGCTTCTTCTGCTTCACCATCCTGACTTCACCTTCTCCTTCTCCTTCTTCTACTTCTTCTGATTCACCCTCCAGACTTCACCTCCTCCTTCTCCTTCTTCTGCTTCTTCTGCTTCACTCTCCAGAATTCACCTTCTCCTTCTCCTTCTTCTGCTTCTTCTCCTGCGCCCTCCAGACTTCACCTTCTCCTTCTCCTTCTTCTGCTTCTTCTGCTTCACCCTCCTGACTTCACCTTCTCCTTCTCCTTCTTCTACTTCTTCTGCTTCACCCCCC
>NW_028226441.1:0-20000 GCF_052327205.1 Somniosus microcephalus
CTCTCACACTCTCTCTCACACTCTCTCACACACTCTCTCACGCTCTCTCTCACGCTCTCTCTCACGCTCTCTCTCACGCTCTCTCTCACACTCTCTCACGCACTCTCTCACGCACTCTCTCACACTCTCTCTCACGCACTCTCTCACGCACTCTCTCACACACTCTCTCTCACGCACTCTCTCACACACTCTCTCTCACACTCTCTCACACTCTCTCTCACGCACTCTCTCACACACTCTCTCACACATTCTCACACTCTCTCACGCACTCTCTCACACACTCTCTCACACATTCTCACACTCTCTCTCACGCACTCTCTCACACTCTCTCACACTCTCTCTCACGCACTCTCTCACACTCTCTCTCACACACTCTCTCTCACGCACTCTCTCACACTCTCTCTCACGCTCTCTCACGCACTCTCTCACACACTCTCTCTCACACTCTCTCACACTCTCTCTCACGCACTCTCTCACACACTCTCTCACGCTCTCTCTCTCGCTCTCTCTCACACTCTCTCTCTCGCTCTCTCTCACACACTCTCTCACGCACTCTCTCACGCACTCTCTCACACTCTCTCACGCACTCTCTCACACACTCTCTCACGCTCTCTCTCACGCACTCTCTCACAGCACTCTCACGCTCTCTCTCACGCTCTCTCTCACGCTCTCTCTCTCACACTCTCTCACACTCTCTCTCACGCTCTCTCTCACGCACTCTCTCACGCACTCTCTCACGCACTCTCTCACGCTCTCTCACGCACACTCTCTCACACACTCTCTCACGCTCTCTCTCACGCACTCTCTCACACTTTCTCACGCACTCTCTCACGCACTCTCTCACGCACTCACTCACGCTCTCTCTCACGCACTCTCTCACTCTCTCTCACACACTCTCTCACGCTCTCTCTCACGCTCTCTCTCACGCTCTCTCACACACTCTCTCACGCACTCTCTCTCTCGCACTCTCTCACGCACTCTCTCACGCACTCTCTCACGCACTCTCTCACGCACTCTTTCACGCACTCTATCACGCACTCTCTCACACACTCTCTCACGCACTCTCTCACGCACTCTCTCTCACACTCTCTCACGCACTCTCTCACACACTCTCTCACACACTCTCTCACGCACTCTCTCTCACACTCTCACGCACTCTCTCACGCACTCTCTCACACACTCTCTCACGCACTCTCTCACGCACTCTCTCACGCACTCTCTCTCACACTCTCTCACGCACTCTCTCACACTCTCTCTCACACACTCTCTCACTCTCTCTCACACACTCTCTCACACACTCTCTCACTCTCTCTCACACTCTCTCTCACGCACTCTCTCACGCACTCTCTCACACTCTCTCTCTCACTCTCTCTCACACACTCTCTCACTCTCTCTCACACTCTCTCTCACGCACTCTCTCACGCACTCTCTCACGCACTCTCTCACGCTCTCTCTCACGCACTCTCTCACACTCTCTCACGCTCTCTCTCACGCACTCTCTCACGCACTCTCTCACGCACTCTCTCACGCACTCTCACGCACTCTCTCACGCACTCTCTCACACTCTCTCTCACACTCTCTCTCACGCACTCTCTCACGCTCTCTCTCACACTCTCTCACACACTCTCTCACACTCTCTCTCACACACTCTCTCACGCTCTCTCTCACACACTCTCTCACGCACTCTCTCACACTCTCTCACACACTCTCTCACGCTCTCTCACACACTCTCTCACGCACTCTCTCACACACTCTCTCACGCACTCTCTCACACTCTCTCTCACACCACTCTCTCACACACTCTCTCACACACTCTCTCACACTCTCTCACACACTCTCTCACGCTCTCTCTCACACACTCTCTCACGCACTCTCTCACACTCTCTCACACACTCTCTCACGCTCTCTCACACACTCTCTCACGCACTCTCTCTCACACTCTCTCACACACTCTCTCACGCTCTCTCACACACTCTCTCACGCACTCTCTCACACACTCTCTCACGCACTCTCTCACGCTCTCTCTCACGCTCTCTCACACACTCTCTCACACTCTCTCACGCTCTCTCTCACACTCTCTCACGCTCTCTCTCACGCTCTCTCTCACGCACTCTCTCACGCACTCTCTCACACACTCTCTCACGCACTCTCTCACGCACTCTCTCACGCACTCTCTCACACTCTCTCTCACACACTCTCTCACTCTCTCTCACACACTCTCTCACGCACTCTCTCACGCTCTCTCTCACGCTCTCTCTCACGCACTCTCTCACGCACTTTCTCACGCACTCTCTCACGCACTCTCTCACGCTCTCTCTCACGCACTTTCTCACGCACTCTCTCACGCTCTCTCTCACGCTCTCTCACGCACTCTCTCACGCACTCTCTCACGCACTCTCTCACGCTCTCTCTCACGCACTCTCTCACGCACTCTCTCACGCACTCTCTCACACTCTCTCACGCACTCTCTCACGCACTCTCACGCACTCTCTCACGCACTCTCTCACGCACTCTCTCACGCACTCTCTCACGCTCTCTCTCACGCTCTCTCTCACGCACTCTCTCACGCACTCTCTCACACACTCTCTCACACACTCTCTCACGCACTCTCTCACGCACTCTCTCACGCACTCTCTCACGCACTCTCTCACGCTCTCTCTCACGCACTCTCTCACGCACTCTCTCACACACTCTCTCACACACTCTCTCTCACACTCTCTCACGCACTCTCTCACGCACTCTCACGCACTCTCTCACGCACTCTCTCACGCACTCTCTCACGCACTCTCTCACGCTCTCTCTCACGCTCTCTCTCACGCACTCTCTCACGCACTCTCTCACACACTCTCTCACGCACTCTCTCACGCACTCTCTCACGCTCTCTCTCACACTCTCTCTCACACACTCTCTCACACTCTCTCACACTCTCTCACACTCTCTCACGCACTCTCTCTCACACTCTCTCTCACACTCTCTCTCACACTCTCTCACGCACTCTCTCTCACACTCTCTCACACTCTCACGCTCTCTCTCACGCACTCTCTCTCACACTCTCTCACGCTCTCTCTCACGCACTCTCTCACGCTCTCTCTCACGCACTCTCTCACACTCTCTCACACTCTCTCACGCTCTCTCTCACACTCTCTCTCACACACTCTCTCACGCACTCTCTCACACACTCTCTCACGCTCTCTCTCACGCACTCTCTCACGCACTTTCTCACGCACTTTCTCACGCTCTCTCTCACGCTCTCTCTCACGCTCTCTCTCACGCTCTCTCTCACGCACTCTCTCACACACTCTCTCACGCTCTCTCTCACGCACTCTCTCACGCACTTTCTCACGCACTCTCTCACGCTCTCTCTCACACTCTCTCTCACGCACTCTCTCACGCACTTTCTCACGCACTTTCTCACGCTCTCTCTCACGCTCTCTCTCACGCTCTCTCTCACGCACTCTCTCACGCACTTTCTCACGCACTCTCTCACGCACTCTCTCACGCACTCTCTCTCACGCTCTCTCTCACACTCTCTCACACACTCTCTCACACTCTCTCTCACACTCTCTCTCACACGCTCTCTCACACTCTCTCTCACGCTCTCTCTCACGCTCTCTCTCACGCTCTCTCTCACGCTCTCTCTCACGCTCTCTCTCACGCACTCTCTCACGCACTTTCTCACGCTCTCTCTCACGCACTCTCTCACGCACTCTCTCACGCTCTCTCTCACGCTCTCTCTCACGCTCTCTCTCACGCTCTCTCTCACGCTCTCTCTCACGCACTCTCTCACACACTCTCTCACGCTCTCTCTCACGCACTCTCTCACACACTCTCTCACGCACTTTCTCACGCACTTTCTCACGCACTCTCTCACGCACTCTCTCACGCACTCTCTCACGCGCTCTCTCACACGCTCTCTCACACTCTCTCCACTCTCACACACTCTCTCACACTCTCTCTCACACTCTCTCTCACACGCTCTCTCACGCTCTCTCTCACACTCTCTCTCACGCTCTCTCTCACGCACTCTCTCAAGCACTTTCTCACGCTCTCTCTCACGCTCTCTCTCACGCTCTCTCTCACGCTCTCTCTCACGCTCTCTCTCACGCACTCTCTCACGCACTTCTCACGCACTCTCTCACGCACTCTCTCACGCTCTCTCTCACGCTCTCTCTCACGCTCTCTCTCACGCTCTCTCTCACGCACTCTCTCACGCACTCTCACGCACTCTCTCACGCACTCTCTCACACTCTCTCTCACGCACTCTCTCACGCTCTCTCTCACGCTCTCTCTCACGCACTTTCTCACGCACTCTCTCACGCACTCTCTCACGCTCTCTCTCACGCTCTCTCTCACGCTCTCTCTCACACTCTCTCACACACTCTCTCACGCTCTCTCTCACGCTCTCTCTCAGCTCTCTCACGCTCTCTCTCACGCTCTCTCTCACACTCTCTCTCACACTCTCTCACGCACTCTCTCACGCTCTCTCTCTCACACTCTCTCACGCACTCTCTCACACTCTCTCTCACGCACTCTCTCACACTCTCTCACGCACTCTCTCACACTCTCTCACACTCTCTAACGCACTCTCTCACGCTCTCTCTCACGCTCTCTCTCACGCTCTCTCTCACACTCTCTCACACACTCTCTCACGCTCTCTCTCACGCTCTCTCTCACGCTCTCTCTCACGCTCTCTCTCACACTCTCTCTCACACTCTCTCACGCACTCTCTCAAGCTCTCTCTCTCACACTCTCTCACGCACTCTCTCACGCACTCTCTCACGCACTCTCTCACGCACTCTCTCACGCTCTCTCTCACGCTCTCTCTCACACTCTCTCACACACTCTCTCCACGCTCTCTCTCACGCTCTCTCTCACGCTCTCTCTCACACTCTCTCTCACACTCTCTCACGCACTCTCTCACGCTCTCTCTCTCACACTCTCTCACGCACTCTCTCACGCACTCTCTCACGCACTCTCTCACACTCTCTCTCACGCACTCTCTCGCACTCTCTCACGCTCTCTCTCACGCACTCTCTCACGCACTCTCTCACGCTCTCTCTCACGCTCTCTCTCACACTCTCTCACACACTCTCTCACGCTCTCTCTCTCACGCACTTTCTCACGCACTCTCTCACGCACTCTCTCACGCTCTCTCTCACGCTCTCTCTCACGCTCTCTCTCACGCACTCTCTCACGCTCTCTCTCACGCTCTCTCTCACGCTCTCTCTCACGCACTCTCTCACGCACTCTCTCACGCACTCTCTCACACTCTCTCTCACGCACTCTCTCACGCTCTCTCTCACGCTCTCTCTCACGCACTTTCTCACGCACTCTCTCACGCACTCTCTCACGCTCTCTCTCACGCTCTCTCTCACGCACTCTCTCACGCTCTCTCTCACACTCTCTCTCACTCTCTCTCACGCACTCTCTCACACTCTCTCTCACACACTCTCTCACGCACTCTCTCACGCACTCTCTCACGCACTCTCTCACACTCTCTCACACACTCTCTCACGCACTCTCTCACACTTTCTCACGCACTCTCTCACGCACTCTCTCACACTCTCTCTCACGCACTCTCTCACGCTCTCTCTCACGCTCTCTCTCACGCACTTCCTCACGCACTCTCTCACGCTCTCTCTCACGCACTCTCTCACACTCTCTCTCACGCTCTCTCTCACGCACTCTCTCACGCACTCTCTCACGCTCTCTCTCACACACTCTCTCACGCACTCTCTCACACTCTCTCTCACGCTCTCTCTCACGCACTCTCTCACGCACTCTCTCACGCACTCTCTCACGCACTCTCTCACGCTCTCTCACACTCTCTCTCACACTCTCTCACGCACTCTCTCACGCACTCTCTCACGCTCTCTCTCACGCACTCTCTCTCACGCTCTCTCTCACGCTCTCTCTCACGCTCTCTCTCACGCTCTCTCTCACGCACTCTCTCACGCACTCTCTCACGCTCTCTCTCACGCACTCTCTCACGCACTCTCTCACGCACTCTCTCACGCACTCTCTCACGCTCTCTCTCACGCTCTCTCTCACACTCTCTCTCTCACGCACTCTCTCACGCTCTCTCTCACGCACTCTCTCACGCTCTCTCTCACGCTCTCTCTCACGCACTCTCTCACGCACTCTCTCACACGCTCTCTCACACTCTCTCTCACACTCTCTCACGCACTCTCTCACGCACTCTCTCACGCTCTCTCTCACGCACTCTCTCTCACGCTCTCTCTCACGCTCTCTCTCACGCTCTCTCTCACGCTCTCTCTCACGCACTCTCTCACGCACTCTCTCACGCTCTCTCTCACGCACTCTCTCACGCACTCTCTCACGCACTCTCTCACGCACTCTCTCACGCTCTCTCTCACGCTCTCTCTCACACTCTCTCTCTCACGCACTCTCTCACGCTCTCTCTCACGCACTCTCTCACGCTCTCTCTCACGCTCTCTCTCACGCACTCTCTCACGCGCTCTCTCTCACGCTCTCTCTCACACTCTCTCACGCACTTTCTCACGCTCTCTCTCACACTCTCTCTCACACTCTCTCACGCTCTCTCTCACACTCTCTCTCACGCACTCTCTCACGCACTCTCTCTCACGCTCTCTCTCACACTCTCTCACGCACTTTCTCACGCTCTCTCTCACGCTCTCTCTCACGCTCTCTCTCACGCTCTCTCTCACGCTCTCTCTCACGCACTCTCTCACGCTCTCTCTCACGCTCTCTCTCACGCACTCTCTCACGCACTTTCTCACGCACTTTCTCACGCACTCTCTCACGCACTCTCTCACGCTCTCTCTCACGCTCTCTCTCACGCTCTCTCTCACGCTCTCTCTCACGCTCTCTCTCACGCACTCTCACGCACTCTCTCACGCACTCTCTCACGCTCTCTCTCACGCTCTCTCTCACGCACTCTCTCACGCACTCTCTCACGCACTCTCTCACGCTCTCTCTCACGCTCTCTCTCACGCTCTCTCTCACACTCTCTCTCTCACGCACTCTCTCACGCTCTCTCTCACGCACTCTCTCACGATCTCTCTCACGCACTCTCTCACGCTCTCTCTCACGCTCTCTCTCACGCTCTCTCTCACGCTCTCTCTCACACTCTCTCTCACACGCTCTCTCTCACGCTCTCTCTCACGCTCTCTCTCACACTCTCTCTCACGCACTCTCTCACGCTCTCTCTCACGCACTCTCTCACGCTCTCTCTCACGCACTCTCTCACGCTCTCTCTCACGCACTCTCTCACGCTCTCTCTCACGCTCTCTCTCACGCTCTCTCTCACGCTCTCTCTCACGCTCTCTCTCACACTCTCTCTCACACACTCTCTCTCACGCTCTCTCTCACTCACTCTCTCACGCTCTCTCTCACACTCTCTCTCACACTCTCTCTCACACTCTCTCACGCTCTCTCTCTCACACTCTCTCACACTCTCTCTCACACTCTCTCACACACTCTCTCACGCTCTCTCTCACGCTCTCTCTCACGCTCTCTCTCACGCTCTCTCTCACACTCTCTCACGCACTCTCTCACGCACTCTCTCACACTCTCTCTCACGCACTCTCTCACGCACTCTCTCACACACTCTCTCTCACGCACTCTCTCACACACTCTCTCTCACACTCTCTCACACTCTCTCTCACGCACTCTCTCACACACTCTCTCACACATTCTCACACTCTCTCTCACGCACTCTCTCACACACTCTCTCACACATTCTCACACTCTCTCTCACGCACTCTCTCACACTCTCTCACACTCTCTCTCACGCACTCTCTCACACTCTCTCTCACGCACTCTCTCACGCACTCTCTCACGCTCTCTCTCACGCTCTCTCTCACGCACTCTCTCACGCACTCTCTCACGCACTCTCTCACGCTCTCTCTCACGCTCTCTCTCACGCTCTCTCTCACACTCTCTCTCTCACGCACTCTCTCACGCTCTCTCTCACGCACTCTCTCACGATCTCTCTCACGCACTCTCTCACGCTCTCTCTCACGCTCTCTCTCACGCTCTCTCTCACGCTCTCTCTCACACTCTCTCTCACACGCTCTCTCTCACGCTCTCTCTCACGCTCTCTCTCACACTCTCTCTCACGCACTCTCTCACGCTCTCTCTCACGCACTCTCTCACGCTCTCTCTCACGCACTCTCTCACGCTCTCTCTCACGCACTCTCTCACGCTCTCTCTCACGCTCTCTCTCACGCTCTCTCTCACGCTCTCTCTCACGCTCTCTCTCACACTCTCTCTCACACACTCTCTCTCACGCTCTCTCTCACTCACTCTCTCACGCTCTCTCTCACACTCTCTCTCACACTCTCTCTCACACTCTCTCACGCTCTCTCTCTCACACTCTCTCACACTCTCTCTCACACTCTCTCACACACTCTCTCACGCTCTCTCTCACGCTCTCTCTCACGCTCTCTCTCACGCTCTCTCTCACACTCTCTCACGCACTCTCTCACGCACTCTCTCACACTCTCTCTCACGCACTCTCTCACGCACTCTCTCACACACTCTCTCTCACGCACTCTCTCACACACTCTCTCTCACACTCTCTCACACTCTCTCTCACGCACTCTCTCACACACTCTCTCACACATTCTCACACTCTCTCTCACGCACTCTCTCACACACTCTCTCACACATTCTCACACTCTCTCTCACGCACTCTCTCACACTCTCTCACACTCTCTCTCACGCACTCTCTCACACTCTCTCTCACACACTCTCTCTCACGCACTCTCTCACACTCTCTCTCACGCTCTCTCACGCACTCTCTCACACACTCTCTCTCACACTCTCTCACACTCTCTCTCACGCACTCTCTCACACACTCTCTCACGCTCTCTCTCTCGCTCTCTCTCACACTCTCTCTCTCGCTCTCTCTCACACACTCTCTCACGCACTCTCTCACGCACTCTCTCACACTCTCTCACGCACTCTCTCACACACTCTCTCACGCTCTCTCTCACGCACTCTCTCACGCACTCTCTCACGCTCTCTCTCACGCTCTCTCTCTCACGCTCTCTCTCTCACACTCTCTCACACTCTCTCTCACGCTCTCTCTCACGCACTCTCTCACGCACTCTCTCACGCACTCTCTCACGCTCTCTCACGCACACTCTCTCACACACTCTCTCACGCTCTCTCTCACGCACTCTCTCACACTTTCTCACGCACTCTCTCACGCACTCTCTCACGCACTCACTCACGCTCTCTCTCACGCACTCTCTCACTCTCTCTCACACACTCTCTCACGCTCTCTCTCACGCTCTCTCTCACGCTCTCTCACACACTCTCTCACGCACTCTCTCTCTCGCACTCTCTCACGCACTCTCTCACGCACTCTCTCACGCACTCTCTCACGCACTCTTTCACGCACTCTATCACGCACTCTCTCACACACTCTCTCACGCACTCTCTCACACACTCTCTCACACACTCTCTCACGCACTCTCTCTCACACTCTCTCACGCACTCTCTCACGCACTCTCTCACACACTCTCTCACGCACTCTCTCACGCACTCTCTCACGCACTCTCTCTCACACTCTCTCACGCACTCTCTCACACTCTCTCTCACACACTCTCTCACTCTCTCTCACACACTCTCTCACACACTCTCTCACTCTCTCTCACACTCTCTCTCACGCACTCTCTCACGCACTCTCTCACACTCTCTCTCTCACTCTCTCTCACACACTCTCTCACTCTCTCTCACACTCTCTCTCACGCACTCTCTCACGCACTCTCTCACGCACTCTCTCACGCTCTCTCTCACGCACTCTCTCTCACACTCTCTCACGCTCTCTCTCACGCACTCTCTCACGCACTCTCTCACGCACTCTCTCACGCACTCTCACGCACTCTCTCACGCACTCTCTCACACTCTCTCTCACACTCTCTCTCACGCACTCTCTCACGCTCTCTCTCACACTCTCTCACACACTCTCTCACACTCTCTCTCACACACTCTCTCACGCTCTCTCTCACACACTCTCTCACGCACTCTCTCACACTCTCTCACACACTCTCTCACGCTCTCTCACACACTCTCTCACGCACTCTCTCACACACTCTCTCACGCACTCTCTCACACTCTCTCTCACACACTCTCTCACACACTCTCTCACACACTCTCTCACACTCTCTCTCACACACTCTCTCACGCTCTCTCTCACACACTCTCTCACGCACTCTCTCACACTCTCTCACACACTCTCTCACGCTCTCTCACACACTCTCTCACGCACTCTCTCTCACACTCTCTCACACACTCTCTCACGCTCTCTCACACACTCTCTCACGCACTCTCTCACACACTCTCTCACGCACTCTCTCACGCTCTCTCTCACGCTCTCTCACACACTCTCTCACACTCTCTCACGCTCTCTCTCACACTCTCTCTCACACTCTCTCACGCACTCTCTCACGCTCTCTCTCTCACACTCTCTCACGCACTCTCTCACGCACTCTCTCACGCACTCTCTCACACTCTCTCTCACGCACTCTCTCACGCTCTCTCTCACGCTCTCTCTCACACTCTCTCACACACTCTCTCACGCTCTCTCTCACGCTCTCTCTCACGCTCTCTCTCACACTCTCTCTCACACTCTCTCACGCACTCTCTCACGCTCTCTCTCTCACACTCTCTCACGCACTCTCTCACGCACTCTCTCACGCACTCTCTCACACTCTCTCTCACGCACTCTCTCGCACTCTCTCACGCTCTCTCTCACGCACTTTCTCACGCACTCTCTCACGCTCTCTCTCACGCTCTCTCTCACACTCTCTCACACACTCTCTCACGCTCTCTCTCTCACGCACTTTCTCACGCACTCTCTCACGCACTCTCTCACGCTCTCTCTCACGCTCTCTCTCACGCTCTCTCTCACGCACTCTCTCACACTCTCTCTCACGCTCTCTCTCACGCTCTCTCTCACGCACTCTCTCACGCACTCTCTCACGCACTCTCTCACACTCTCTCTCACGCACTCTCTCACGCTCTCTCTCACGCTCTCTCTCACGCACTTTCTCACGCACTCTCTCACGCACTCTCTCACGCTCTCTCTCACGCTCTCTCTCACACACTCTCTCACACTCTCTCTCACGCACTCTCTCACACTCTCTCTCACACACTCTCTCACGCACTCTCTCACGCACTCTCTCACGCACTCTCTCACACTCTCTCACACACTCTCTCACGCACTCTCTCACACTTTCTCACGCACTCTCTCACGCACTCTCTCACACTCTCTCTCACGCACTCTCTCACGCTCTCTCTCACGCTCTCTCTCACGCACTTCCTCACGCACTCTCTCACGCTCTCTCTCACGCACTCTCTCACACTCTCTCTCACGCTCTCTCTCACGCACTCTCTCACGCACTCTCTCACGCTCTCTCTCACACACTCTCTCACGCACTCTCTCACACTCTCTCTCACGCTCTCTCTCACGCACTCTCTCACGCACTCTCTCACGCACTCTCTCACGCACTCTCTCACGCTCTCTCACACTCTCTCTCACACTCTCTCACGCACTCTCTCACGCACTCTCTCACGCTCTCTCTCACGCACTCTCTCTCACGCTCTCTCTCACGCTCTCTCTCACGCTCTCTCTCACGCTCTCTCTCACGCACTCTCTCACGCACTCTCTCACGCTCTCTCTCACGCACTCTCTCACGCACTCTCTCACGCACTCTCTCACGCACTCTCTCACGCTCTCTCTCACGCTCTCTCTCACACTCTCTCTCTCACGCACTCTCTCACGCTCTCTCTCACGCACTCTCTCACGCTCTCTCTCACGCTCTCTCTCACGCACTCTCTCACGCACTCTCTCACACGCTCTCTCACACTCTCTCTCACACTCTCTCACGCACTCTCTCACGCACTCTCTCACGCTCTCTCTCACGCACTCTCTCTCACGCTCTCTCTCACGCTCTCTCTCACGCTCTCTCTCACGCTCTCTCTCACGCACTCTCTCACGCACTCTCTCACGCTCTCTCTCACGCACTCTCTCACGCACTCTCTCACGCACTCTCTCACGCACTCTCTCACGCTCTCTCTCACGCTCTCTCTCACACTCTCTCTCTCACGCACTCTCTCACGCTCTCTCTCACGCACTCTCTCACGCTCTCTCTCACGCTCTCTCTCACGCACTCTCTCACGCGCTCTCTCTCACGCTCTCTCTCACACTCTCTCACGCACTTTCTCACGCTCTCTCTCACACTCTCTCTCACACTCTCTCACGCTCTCTCTCACACTCTCTCTCACGCACTCTCTCACGCACTCTCTCTCACGCTCTCTCTCACACTCTCTCACGCACTTTCTCACGCTCTCTCTCACGCTCTCTCTCACGCTCTCTCTCACGCTCTCTCTCACGCTCTCTCTCACGCACTCTCTCACGCTCTCTCTCACGCTCTCTCTCACGCACTCTCTCACGCACTTTCTCACGCACTTTCTCACGCACTCTCTCACGCACTCTCTCACGCTCTCTCTCACGCTCTCTCTCACGCTCTCTCTCACGCTCTCTCTCACGCTCTCTCTCACGCACTCTCACGCACTCTCTCACGCACTCTCTCACGCTCTCTCTCACGCTCTCTCTCACGCACTCTCTCACGCACTCTCTCACGCACTCTCTCACGCTCTCTCTCACGCTCTCTCTCACGCTCTCTCTCACACTCTCTCTCTCACGCACTCTCTCACGCTCTCTCTCACGCACTCTCTCACGATCTCTCTCACGCACTCTCTCACGCTCTCTCTCACGCTCTCTCTCACGCTCTCTCTCACGCTCTCTCTCACACTCTCTCTCACACGCTCTCTCTCACGCTCTCTCTCACGCTCTCTCTCACACTCTCTCTCACGCACTCTCTCACGCTCTCTCTCACGCACTCTCTCACGCTCTCTCTCACGCACTCTCTCACGCTCTCTCTCACGCACTCTCTCACGCTCTCTCTCACGCTCTCTCTCACGCTCTCTCTCACGCTCTCTCTCACGCTCTCTCTCACACTCTCTCTCACACACTCTCTCTCACGCTCTCTCTCACTCACTCTCTCACGCTCTCTCTCACACTCTCTCTCACACTCTCTCTCACACTCTCTCACGCTCTCTCTCTCACACTCTCTCACACTCTCTCTCACACTCTCTCACACACTCTCTCACGCTCTCTCTCACGCTCTCTCTCACGCTCTCTCTCACGCTCTCTCTCACACTCTCTCACGCACTCTCTCACGCACTCTCTCACACTCTCTCTCACGCACTCTCTCACGCACTCTCTCACACACTCTCTCTCACGCACTCTCTCACACACTCTCTCTCACACTCTCTCACACTCTCTCTCACGCACTCTCTCACACACTCTCTCACACATTCTCACACTCTCTCTCACGCACTCTCTCACACACTCTCTCACACATTCTCACACTCTCTCTCACGCACTCTCTCACACTCTCTCACACTCTCTCTCACGCACTCTCTCACACTCTCTCTCACACACTCTCTCTCACGCACTCTCTCACACTCTCTCTCACGCTCTCTCACGCACTCTCTCACACACTCTCTCTCACACTCTCTCACACTCTCTCTCACGCACTCTCTCACACACTCTCTCACGCTCTCTCTCTCGCTCTCTCTCACACTCTCTCTCTCGCTCTCTCTCACACACTCTCTCACGCACTCTCTCACGCACTCTCTCACACTCTCTCACGCACTCTCTCACACACTCTCTCACGCTCTCTCTCACGCACTCTCTCACGCACTCTCACGCTCTCTCTCACGCTCTCTCTCACGCTCTCTCTCTCACACTCTCTCACACTCTCTCTCACGCTCTCTCTCACGCACTCTCTCACGCACTCTCTCACGCACTCTCTCACGCTCTCTCACGCACACTCTCTCACACACTCTCTCACGCTCTCTCTCACGCACTCTCTCACACTTTCTCACGCACTCTCTCACGCACTCTCTCACGCACTCACTCACGCTCTCTCTCACGCACTCTCTCACTCTCTCTCACACACTCTCTCACGCTCTCTCTCACGCTCTCTCTCACGCTCTCTCACACACTCTCTCACGCACTCTCTCTCTCGCACTCTCTCACGCACTCTCTCACGCACTCTCTCACGCACTCTCTCACGCACTCTTTCACGCACTCTATCACGCACTCTCTCACACACTCTCTCACGCACTCTCTCACACACTCTCTCACACACTCTCTCACGCACTCTCTCTCACACTCTCTCACGCACTCTCTCACGCACTCTCTCACACACTCTCTCACGCACTCTCTCACGCACTCTCTCACGCACTCTCTCTCACACTCTCTCACGCACTCTCTCACACTCTCTCTCACACACTCTCTCACTCTCTCTCACACACTCTCTCACACACTCTCTCACTCTCTCTCACACTCTCTCTCACGCACTCTCTCACGCACTCTCTCACACTCTCTCTCTCACTCTCTCTCACACACTCTCTCACTCTCTCTCACACTCTCTCTCACGCACTCTCTCACGCACTCTCTCACGCACTCTCTCACGCTCTCTCTCACGCACTCTCTCTCACACTCTCTCACGCTCTCTCTCACGCACTCTCTCACGCACTCTCTCACGCACTCTCTCACGCACTCTCACGCACTCTCTCACGCACTCTCTCACACTCTCTCTCACACTCTCTCTCACGCACTCTCTCACGCTCTCTCTCACACTCTCTCACACACTCTCTCACACTCTCTCTCACACACTCTCTCACGCTCTCTCTCACACACTCTCTCACGCACTCTCTCACACTCTCTCACACACTCTCTCACGCTCTCTCACACACTCTCTCACGCACTCTCTCACACACTCTCTCACGCACTCTCTCACACTCTCTCTCACACACTCTCTCACACACTCTCTCACACACTCTCTCACACTCTCTCTCACACACTCTCTCACGCTCTCTCTCACACACTCTCTCACGCACTCTCTCACACTCTCTCACACACTCTCTCACGCTCTCTCACACACTCTCTCACGCACTCTCTCTCACACTCTCTCACACACTCTCTCACGCTCTCTCACACACTCTCTCACGCACTCTCTCACACACTCTCTCACGCACTCTCTCACGCTCTCTCTCACGCTCTCTCACACACTCTCTCACACTCTCTCACGCTCTCTCTCACACTCTCTCACGCTCTCTCTCACGCTCTCTCTCACGCACTCTCTCACGCACTCTCTCACACACTCTCTCACGCACTCTCTCACGCACTCTCTCACGCACTCTCTCACACTCTCTCTCACACACTCTCTCACTCTCTCTCACACACTCTCTCACGCACTCTCTCACGCTCTCTCTCACGCTCTCTCTCACGCACTCTCTCACGCACTTTCTCACGCACTCTCTCACGCACTCTCTCACGCTCTCTCTCACGCACTTTCTCACACACTCTCTCACGCTCTCTCTCACGCTCTCTCACGCACTCTCTCACGCACTCTCTCACGCACTCTCTCACGCTCTCTCTCACGCACTCTCTCACGCACTCTCTCACGCACTCTCTCACACTCTCTCACGCACTCTCTCACGCACTCTCACGCACTCTCTCACGCACTCTCTCACGCACTCTCTCACGCACTCTCTCACGCTCTCTCTCACGCTCTCTCTCACGCACTCTCTCACGCACTCTCTCACACACTCTCTCACACACTCTCTCACGCACTCTCTCACGCACTCTCTCACGCACTCTCTCACGCACTCTCTCACGCTCTCTCTCACGCACTCTCTCACGCACTCTCTCACACACTCTCTCACACACTCTCTCTCACACTCTCTCACGCACTCTCTCACGCACTCTCTCACGCACTCTCACGCACTCTCTCACGCACTCTCTCACGCACTCTCTCACGCACTCTCTCACGCTCTCTCTCACGCTCTCTCTCACGCACTCTCTCACGCACTCTCTCACACACTCTCTCACGCACTCTCTCACGCACTCTCTCACGCTCTCTCTCACACTCTCTCTCACACACTCTCTCACACTCTCTCACACTCTCTCACACTCTCTCACGCACTCTCTCTCACACTCTCTCTCACACTCTCTCTCACACTCTCTCACGCACTCTCTCTCACACTCTCTCACACTCTCACGCTCTCTCTCACGCACTCTCTCTCACACTCTCTCACGCTCTCTCTCACGCACTCTCTCACGCTCTCTCTCACGCACTCTCTCACACTCTCTCACACTCTCTCACGCTCTCTCTCACACTCTCTCTCACACACTCTCTCACGCACTCTCTCACACACTCTCTCACGCTCTCTCTCACGCACTCTCTCACGCACTTTCTCACGCACTTTCTCACGCTCTCTCTCACGCTCTCTCTCACGCTCTCTCTCACGCTCTCTCTCACGCACTCTCTCACACACTCTCTCACGCTCTCTCTCACGCACTCTCTCACGCACTTTCTCACGCACTCTCTCACGCTCTCTCTCACACTCTCTCTCACGCACTCTCTCACGCACTTTCTCACGCAATTTCTCACGCTCTCTCTCACGCTCTCTCTCACGCTCTCTCTCACGCACTCTCTCACGCACTTTCTCACGCACTCTCTCACGCACTCTCTCACGCACTCTCTCTCACGCTCTCTCTCACACTCTCTCACACACTCTCTCACACTCTCTCTCACACTCTCTCTCACACGCTCTCTCACACTCTCTCTCACGCTCTCTCTCACGCTCTCTCTCACGCTCTCTCTCACGCTCTCTCTCACGCTCTCTCTCACGCTCTCTCTCACGCACTCTCTCACGCACTTTCTCACGCTCTCTCTCACGCACTCTCTCACGCACTCTCTCACGCACTCTGTCACACTCTCTCTCACGCTCTCTCTCACGCTCTCTCTCACGCACTCTCTCACGCTCTCTCTCACGCACTCTCTCACGCACTCTCTCACGCTCTCTCTCACGCACTCTCTCACGCACTCTCTCACGCTCTCTCTCACGCACTCTCTCTCGCACTCTCTCACGCTCTCTCTCACGCTCTCTCTCACGCTCTCTCTCACGCACTCTCTCACGCACTCTCTCACGCACTCTCTCACGCACTCTCTCACGCTCTCTCTCACGCACTCTCTCACGCACTCTCTCACGCACTCTCTCACGCTCTCTCTCACACTCTCTCACACACTCTCTCACACTCTCTCTCACACTCTCTCTCACGCACTCTCTCACACTCTCTCTCACGCACTCTCTCACGCTCTCTCTCACGCACTCTCTCACACTCTCTCACACACTCTCTCACACTCTCTCTCACACTCTCTCTCACACGCTCTCTCACACTCTCTCTCACGCTCTCTCTCACGCTCTCTCTCACGCTCTCTCTCACGCTCTCTCTCACGCTCTCTCTCACACACTCTCTCACGCACTCCCTCACGCACTCTCTCACGCACTCTCTCACGCTCTCTCTCACGCACTCTCTCAAGCACTTTCTCACGCTCTCTCTCACGCACTCTCTCTCACGCACTCTCTCACGCTCTCTCTCACGCACTCTCTCACGCTCTCTCTCACGCTCTCTCTCACGCACTCTCTCAAGCACTTTCTCACGCTCTCTCTCACGCACTCTCTCACGCTCTCTCTCACTCTCTCTCTCACACTCTCTCTCACGCACTCTCTCACGCTCTCTCTCACGCTCTCTCTCACGCACTCTCTCAAGCACTTTCTCACGCTCTCTCTCACGCACTCTCTCTCACGCACTCTCTCACGCTCTCTCTCACGCTCTCTCTCACGCACTCTCTCACGCTCTCTCTCACACTCTCTCTCACACTCTCTCACACACTCTCTCACGCACTCCCTCACGCACTCTCTCACGCACTCTCTCACGCTCTCTCTCACGCACTCTCTCAAGCACTTCTCACGCTCTCTCTCACGCACTCTCTCTCACGCACTCTCTCACGCTCTCTCTCACGCACTCTCTCACGCTCTCTCTCACGCACTCTCTCACGCTCTCTCTCACGCTCTCTCTCACGCTCTCTCTCACGCTCTCTCTCACTCTCTCTCTCACGCACTCTCTCACGCACTCTCTCACGCTCTCTCTCACGCACTCTCTCACGCTCTCTCTCACGCTCTCTCTCACGCTCTCTCTCACGCTCTCTCTCACGCTCTCTCTCACGCACTCTCTCACGCACTCTCTCACGCTCTCTCTCACGCTCTCTCTCACGCTCTCTCTCACGCACTCTCTCACGCACTCTCTCACGCACTCTCTCACGCTCTCTCTCACGCTCTCTCTCTCACGCACTCTCTCACGCTCTCTCTCACGCACTCTCTCACGCTCTCTCTCACGCTCTCTCTCACGCTCTCTCTCACGCTCTCTCTCACGCTCTCTCTCACGCTCTCTCTCACGCTCTCTCTCACGCTCTCTCTCACGCACTCTCTCACGCTCTCTCTCACGCTCTCTCTCACGCTCTCTCTCACGCTCTCTCTCACGCACTCTCTCACGCACTTTCTCACGCACTTTCTCACGCACTCTCTCACGCACTCTCTCACGCACTTTCTCACGCACTCTCTCACGCACTCTCTCACGCACTTTCTCACGCACTTTCTCACGCACTCTCTCACGCTCTCTCTCACGCTCTCTCTCACGCTCTCTCTCACGCTCTCTCTCACGCTCTCTCTCACGCTCTCTCTCACGCACTCTCTCACGCTCTCTCTCACGCTCTCTCTCACGCTCTCTCTCACGCTCTCTCTCACGCTCTCTCTCACGCACTCTCTCACGCTCTCTCACGCACTCTCTCACGCACTTTCTCACGCACTTTCTCACGCACTCTCTCACGCACTCTCTCACGCTCTCTCTCACGCTCTCTCTCACGCTCTCTCTCACGCTCTCTCTCACGCTCTCTCTCACGCTCTCTCTCACGCACTCTCTCACGCTCTCTCTCACGCTCTCTCTCACGCTCTCTCTCACGCTCTCTCTCACGCTCTCTCTCACGCACTCTCTCACGCTCTCTCACGCACTCTCTCACGCTCTCTCTCACGCACTCTCTCACGCTCTCTCACGCACTCTCTCACGCTCTCTCTCACGCACTCTCTCACGCTCTCTCACGCACTCTCTCACGCTCTCTCTCACGCACTCTCTCACGCTCTCTCTCACGCACTCTCTCACGCTCTCTCTCACGCACTCTCTCACGCTCTCTCTCACGCTCTCTCTCACGCTCTCTCTCACGCTCTCTCTCACGCTCTCTCTCACGCTCTCTCTCACGCTCTCTCTCACGCTCTCTCTCACGCTCTCTCTCACGCTCTCTCTCACGCACTCTCTCACGCACTCTCTCACGCTCTCTCTCACGCTCTCTCTCACGCTCTCTCTCACGCACTCTCTCACGCACTCTCTCACGCACTCTCTCACGCTCTCTCTCACGCTCTCTCTCTCACGCACTCTCTCACGCTCTCTCTCACGCACTCTCTCACGCTCTCTCTCACGCTCTCTCTCACGCTCTCTCTCACGCTCTCTCTCACGCTCTCTCTCACGCACTCTCTCACGCTCTCTCTCACGCTCTCTCTCACGCTCTCTCTCACGCTCTCTCTCACGCACTCTCTCACGCTCTCTCTCACGCTCTCTCTCACGCTCTCTCTCACGCTCTCTCTCACGCACTCTCTCACGCACTTTCTCACGCACTTTCTCACGCACTCTCTCACGCACTCTCTCACGCTCTCTCTCACGCTCTCTCTCACGCACTCTCTCACGCTCTCTCTCACGCTCTCTCTCACGCTCTCTCTCACGCTCTCTCTCACGCACTCTCTCACGCACTCTCTCACGCACTCTCTCACGCTCTCTCTCACGCTCTCTCTCACGCTCTCTCTCACGCACTCTCTCACGCACTCTCTCACGCACTCTCTCACGCTCTCTCTCACGCTCTCTCTCACGCACTTTCTCACGCACTCTCTCACGCACTCTCTCACGCTCTCTCTCACGCTCTCTCTCACGCACTCTCTCACGCACTCTCTCACGCTCTCTCTCACGCACTCTCTCACGC
>NW_028226441.1:25000-40393 GCF_052327205.1 Somniosus microcephalus
TCTCTCACACTCTCTCACACTCTCTCACGCACTCTCTCACACTCTCTCACACTCTCTCACACTCTCTCACGCACTTTCTCACGCACTCTCTCACACTCTCTCACACTCTCTCACACTTTCTCACGCACTCTCTCACACTCTCTCACTCTCTCTCACGCTCTCTCTCACGCACTCTCTCACGCACTCTCTCACGCACTCTCTCACACTCTCTCACACTCTCTCACACTTTCTCACGCACTCTCTCACACACTCTCACACTCTCTCACGCACTTTCTCACGCACTCTCTCACACTCTCTCACACTCTCTCACACTTTCTCACGCACTCTCTCACACACACTCTCACACTCTCTCACGCACTTTCTCACGCACTCTCTCACGCACTCTCTCACGCACTTTCTCACGCACTCTCTCACACGCTCTCTCTCTCACACTCTCTCACGCTCTCTCTCACACACTCTCTCACACTCTCTCTCACACACTCTCTCACACGCTCTCTCTCTCACACTCTCTCACACTCTCTCTCACACACTCTCTCACGCTCTCTCTCACACACTCTCTCACACGCTCTCTCTCTCACACTCTCTCACACTCTCTCTCACACACTCTCTCACACGCTCTCTCTCTCACACTCTCTCACACTCTCTCTCACACACTCTCACACGCTCTATCTCACTCTAGCTCTCACCTCTCTCACACTCTCTCACACTCTCTCTCACACACTCTCTCACACGCTCTCTCACGCTCTCTCTCACACACTCTCTCACACGCTCTCTCTCTCACACTCTCTCACTCTCTCTCACACACTCTCTCACACGCTCTCTCTCTCACACTCTCTCACACTCTCTCTCACACACTCTCTCACACGCTCTCTCTCACACTCTCTCACACTCTCTCTCACACACTCTCTCACGCACTCTCTCACACTCTCTCTCACACACTCTCTCACACGCTCTCTCTCTCACACTCTCTCACACTCTCTCTCACACACTCTCTCACGCTCTCTCTCACACACTCTCTCACACGCTCTCTCTCTCACACTCTCTCACACTCTCTCTCACGCACTCTCTCACACACTCTCTCTCTCACTCTCTCTCACGCACTCTCTCACGCTCTCTCTCACACACTCTCTCACGCTCTCTCTCTCACACTCTCTCACGCTCTCTCTCACGCTCTCTCTCACACTCTCTCTCACACACTCTCTCACGCACTCTCTCACACTCTCTCTCACACACTCTCTCACACTCTCTCTCACGCACTCTCTCACGCTCTCTCTCACGCACTCTCTCACGCTCTCTCTCACGCTCTCTCTCACGCTCTCTCTCACGCACTCTCTCACGCTCTCTCTCACGCACTCTCTCACGCACTCTCTCACGCACTCTCTCACGCACTTTCTCACACACTCTCTCACGCTCTCTCTCACACTCTCTCTCACGCACTCTCTCACGCACTCTCTCACGCACTCTCTCACACACTCTCTCACACTCTCTCACACACTCTCTCACGCACTCTCTCACACTCTCTCTCACACTCTCACGCACTCTCTCACGCACTCTCTCACGCACTCTCT
Organism: Somniosus microcephalus; assembly: GCF_052327205.1. Lineage (NCBI taxonomy): Eukaryota > Metazoa > Chordata > Chondrichthyes > Squaliformes > Somniosidae > Somniosus > Somniosus microcephalus. Next base: position 26,569 of record NW_028226441.1, read on the forward strand.
CTCACGCTCTCTCTCACGCTCTCTCTCACGCTCTCTCTCACGCACTCTCTCACGCTCTCTCTCACGCACTCTCTCACGCACTTTCTCACACACTCTCTCACGCTCTCTCTCACACACTCTCTCACGCTCTCTCTCACACACTCTCTCACGCTGTCTCTCACGCACTCTCTCACGCTCTCTCTCACGCTCTCTCTCACGCTCTCTCTCACACACTCTCTCACGCTCTCTCTCACACACTCTCTCACGCTCTCTCTCACACACTCTCTCACGCACTCTCTCACGCTCTCTCTCACGCTCTCTCTCACGCTCTCTCTCACGCTCTCTCTCACACTCTCTCTCACGCACTCTCTCACGCACTCTCTCACGCACTCTCTCACGCACTCTCTCACGCACTCTCTCACGCTCTCTCTCACACTCTCTCTCACGCACTCTCTCACGCACTTTCTCACGCACTCTCTCTCACACTCTCTCACGCACTCTCTCACGCACTCTCTCTCACACTCTCTCACGCTCTCTCTCACACACTCTCTCACGCTGTCTCTCACGCACTCTCTCACGCACTCTCTCACGCACTCTCTCACGCACTCTCTCACGCACTCTCTCACACTCTCTCTCACACTCTCTCTCACGCACTCTCTCACGCACTTTCTCACGCACTCTCTCTCACACTCTCTCACGCACTCTCTCACGCACTCTCTCTCACACTCTCTCACGCTCTCTCTCACACACTCTCTCACGCACTCTCTCACGCTCTCTCTCACGCTCTCTCTCACGCTCTCTCTCACGCTCTCTCTCACACTCTCTCTCACGCACTCTCTCACGCACTCTCTCACGCACTCTCTCACGCACTCTCTCACGCACTCTCTCACACTCTCTCTCACACTCTCTCTCACGCACTCTCTCACGCACTTTCTCACGCACTCTCTCTCACGCTCTCTCTCACGCACTCTCTCACGCACTCTCTCACACACTCTCTCACGCTCTCTCTCACGCACTCTCTCACGCACTCTCTCACACTCTCTCTCACACTCTCTCTCACGCACTCTCTCACGCACTTTCTCACACACTCTCTCACACACTCTCTCACGCTCTCTCTCACGCACTCTCTCACGCACTCTCTCACGCACTCTCTCACGCACTCTCTCACACACTCTCTCACGCTCTCTCTCACGCACTCTCTCACGCACTCTCTCACGCACTCTCTCACGCACTCTCTCACACACTCTCTCACGCACTCTCTCACGCACTCTCTCACACACTCTCTCACGCTCTCTCTCACGCACTCTCTCACGCACTCTCTCACGCACTTTCTCACGCACTCTCTCTCACACTCTCTCACGCACTCTCTCACGCACTTTCTCACGCACTCTCTCACGCTCTCTCTCACGCACTCTCTCACGCACTCTCTCACGCTCTCTCTCACGCACTCTCTCTCACAATCTCACGCTCTCTCTCACGCACTCTCTCACGCACTCTCTCTCACACTCTCACGCTCTCTCTCACACTCTCTCTCACACACTCTCTCTCACGCTCTCTCTCACACTCTCTCACACTCTCTCACGCACTCTCTCACACTCTCTCACGCTCTCTCTCACGCACTCTCTCACGCTCTCTCTCACGCTCTCTCTCACGCTCTCTCTCACGCACTCTCTCACGCACTCTCTCACGCACTCTCTCACACTCTCTCACGCACTCTCTCACGCACTCTCTCACGCACTCTCTCACGCTCTCTCTCACGCACTCTCTCACGCACTCTCTCACGCACTCTCTCACGCACTCTCTCTCACACTCTCTCACGCACTCTCTCACGCACTCTCTCACACTCTCTCTCACGCTCTCTCTCACGCACTCTCTCAGACACTCTCTCACGCTCTCTCTCACGCACTCTCTCACGCTCTCTCTCACGCACTTTCTCACGCACTCTCTCACGCTCTCTCTCACACACTCTCTCACGCACTCTCTCTCACACTCTCTCACGCACTCTCTCACGCACTTTCTCACACACTCTCTCACACACTCTCTCACACACTCTCTCACGCTCTCTCTCACGCACTCTCTCACGCTCTCTCTCACGCACTTTCTCACGCACTCTCTCACGCTCTCTCTCACACACTCTCTCACGCACTCTCTCTCACACTCTCTCACGCACTCTCTCACGCTGTCTCTCACGCACTCTCTCACGCTCTCTCTCACACACTCTCTCACGCACTCTCTCTCACACTCTCTCACGCACTCTCTCACGCACTCTCTCTCACACTCTCTCACGCACTCTCTCACGCACTCTCTCTCCCACTCTCTCACGCACTCTCTCACGCACTTTCTCACACACTCTCTCACACACTCTCTCACACACTCTCTCACGCTCTCTCTCACGCACTCTCTCACGCTCTCTCTCACGCACTTTCTCACACACTCTCTCACACACTTTCTCACACACTCTCTCACACACTCTCTCACACACTCTCTCACGCTCTCTCTCACGCACTCTCTCACGCTCTCTCTCACGCACTTTCTCACACACTCTCTCACACACTCTCTCACACACTCTCTCACACACTCTCTCACACACTCTCTCACGCACTCTCTCACGCACTCTCTCTCACACTCTCTCACGCACTCTCTCACGCACTCTCTCTCACACTCTCTCACGCACTCTCTCACGCACTTTCTCACACACTCTCTCACACACTCTCTCACACACTCTCTCACGCTCTCTCTCACGCTCTCTCTCACGCACTCTCTCTCGCACTCTCTCACACACTCTCTCACGCACTCTCTCACGCAGTCTCTCACGCTCTCTCTCACGCTCTCTCTCACGCTCTCTCTCACGCACTCTCTCACGCTCTCTCTCACGCTCTCTCTCACACACTCTCTCACGCACTCTCTCACGCTCTCTCTCTCACTCTCTCTCACACACTCTCTCACGCACTCTCTCACGCTCTCTCTCTCACGCTCTCTCTCACACACTCTCTCACGCACTCTCTCTCACACTCTCTCACGCACTCTCTCACGCTCTCTCTCACACACTCTCTCACGCACTCTCTCACACTCTCTCTCACACTCTCTCTCACACTCTCTCTCACACTCTCTCTCACGCACTCTCTCTCACACTCTCTCTCACACACTCTCTCACACTCTCTCTCACACACTCTCTCACACACTCTCTCACGCTCTCTCTCACGCACTCTCTCACACTCTCTCTCACGCACTTTCTCACACACTCTCTCACACACTTTCTCACGCACTCTCTCACGCACTCTCTCTCACGCTTTCTCTCACGCTCTCTCTCACGCTCTCTCTCACGCACTCTCTCACGCACTTTCTCACGCACTCTCTCACACTCTCTCACGCACTCTCTCACGCTCTCTCTCACGCACTCTCTCACACTCTCTCACACTCTCTCTCACGCACTTTCTCACACACTCTCTCACACACTTTCTCACGCACTCTCTCACGCACTCTCTCTCACGCTCTCTCTCACGCTCTCTCTCACGCTCTCTCTCACGCACTCTCTCACGCACTTTCTCACGCACTCTCTCACACTTTCTCACGCACTCTCTCACTCTCTCTCACGCACTTTCTCACACACTCTCTCACACACTTTCTCACGCACTCTCTCACACACTTTCTCACACACTCTCTCACGCACTTTCTCACGCACTCTCTCACACACTTTCTCACACACTCTCTCACACACTTTCTCACGCACTCTCTCACGCACTCTCTCACACACTCTCTCACACACTTTCTCACGCACTCTCTCACGCACTCTCTCACGCACTTTCTCACACACTCTCTCACACACTTTCTCACGCACTCTCTCACACTCTCTCTCTCACACTCTCTCACGCACTCTCTCACACACTCTCTCACACTCTCTCTCACACTCTCTCACGCACTCTCTCACGCACTCTCTCACGCACTCTCTCACACTCTCTCACGCTCTCTCTCACGCACTCTCTCACGCTCTCTCACACACTCTCTCACACTCTCTCTCACACTCTCTCACGCACTCTCTCACGCACTCTCTCACGCACTCTCTCACACTCTCTCACGCTCTCTCTCACGCACTCTCTCACGCACTCTCTCACGCACTCTCTCACACTCTCTCACGCTCTCTCTCACGCACTCTCTCACGCTCTCTCTCACACTCTCTCTCACACTCTCTCACGCACTCTCTCACGCACTCTCTCACGCACTCTCTCACACACTCTCTCACGCACTCTCTCACGCACTCTCTCACGCACTTTCTCACACACTCTCTCACACACTTTCTCACGCACTCTCTCACACTCTCTCTCTCACACTCTCTCACGCACTCTCTCACACACTCTCTCACACTCTCTCTCACACTCTCTCACACACTCTCTCTCACACTCTCTCACGCTCTCTCTCACGCTCTCTCTCACGCTCTCTCTCACGCACTCTCTCACGCACTTTCTCACGCACTCTCTCACACTTTCTCACGCACTCTCTCACTCTCTCTCACGCACTTTCTCACACACTCTCTCACACACTTTCTCACGCACTCTCTCACACACTTTCTCACACACTCTCTCACGCACTTTCTCACGCACTCTCTCACACACTTTCTCACACACTCTCTCACACACTTTCTCACGCACTCTCTCACGCACTCTCTCACACACTCTCTCACACACTTTCTCACGCACTCTCTCACGCACTCTCTCACGCACTTTCTCACACACTCTCTCACACACTTTCTCACGCACTCTCTCACACTCTCTCTCTCACACTCTCTCACGCACTCTCTCACACACTCTCTCACACTCTCTCTCACACTCTCTCACGCACTCTCTCACGCACTCTCTCACGCACTCTCTCACACACTCTCTCTCTCACACTCTCTCACGCACTCTCTCACACACTCTCTCACACTCTCTCTCACACTCTCTAACGCACTCTCTCACCCTCTCTCTCACGCTCTCTCTCACGCTCTCTCACACACTCTCTCACACACTCTCTCACACACTCTCTCACGCACTCTCTCACGCACTCTCTCACACACTCTCTCACACTCTCTCTCACACTCTCTCACGCACTCTCTCACACACTCTCTCACACACTTTCTCACGCACTCTCTCACGCACTCTCTCACGCACTTTCTCACACACTCTCTCACACACTTTCTCACGCACTCTCTCACACTCTCTCTCTCACACTCTCTCACGCACTCTCTCACACACTCTCTCACACTCTCTCTCACACTCTCTCACGCACTCTCTCACGCACTCTCTCACGCACTCTCTCACGCTCTCTCTCACGCTCTCTCTCACGCACTCTCTCACGCACTTTCTCACGCTCTCTCTCACACACTCTCTCACGCTCTCTCTCACGCACTCTCTCACACTCTCTCACGCTCTCTCTCACGCACTCTCTCACACTCTCTCACGCTCTCTCTCACGCACTCTCTCACGCTCTCTCTCACGCTCTCTCTCACTCTCTCACGCACTTTCTCACGCTCTCTCTCACACACTCTCTCACGCACTCTCTCACGCACTCTCTCACTCTCTCTCACGCACTCTCTCACGCACTCTCTCACGCACTCTCTCACGCACTCTCTCACACTCTCTCACGCTCTCTCTCACGCACTCTCTCACGCACTCTCTCTCACACTCTCTCACGCTCTCTCTCTCACACTCTCTCACGCACTCTCTCACGCTCTCTCTCACGCACTCTCTCACGCACTTTCTCACGCACTTTCTCACGCACTCTCTCACGCACTCTCTCACACTCTCTCACGCTCTCTCTCTCGCACTCTCTCACACTCTCTCACGCACTTTCTCACGCACTCTCTCACACACTCTCTCACGCACTCTCTCTCACTCTCTCTCACGCACTCTCTCACACTCTCTCACACACTCTCTCACGCACTCTCTCACGCACTCTCTCACGCACTCTCTCACGCTCTCTCTCTCGCACTCTCTCACACTCTCTCTCACTCTCTCTCACGCTCTCTCTCACGCACTCTCTCACGCTCTCTCTCACGCACTCTCTCTCACGCTCTCTCTCACGCACTCTCTCACGCACTCTCTCACGCACTCTCTCACGCACTCTCTCACGCACTCTCTCACGCACTCTCTCACACACTCTCTCACGCTCTCTCTCACACTCTCTCACGCTCTCTCTCACGCACTCTCTCACACTCTCTCACACTCTCTCACGCACTCTCTCACGCTCTCTCTCTCGCACTCTCTCACACTCTCTCTCACTCTCTCTCACGCTCTCTCTCACGCACTCTCTCACGCTCTCTCTCACGCACTCTCTCTCACGCACTCTCTCACGCTCTCTCTCACGCACTCTCTCTCACACTCTCTCTCACGCACTCTCTCTCACGCTCTCTCTCACGCTCTCTCTCACACTCTCTCTCACGCTCTCTCTCACACTCTCTCACGCACTCTCTCACACTCTCTCTCACGCACTCTCTCACGCTCTCTCTCACACTCTCTCTCACTCTCTCTCACGCACTCTCTCACACTCTCTCTCACGCACTCTCTCACGCACTCTCTCACACTCTCTCTCACTCTCTCTCACGCACTCTCTCACACTCTCTCTCACGCTCTCTCTCACGCACTCTCTCACGCGCTCTCTCTCACACTCTCTCTCACACACTCTCTCACGCTCTCTCTCACGCACTCTCTCACGCACTTTCTCACGCACTCTCTCACGCTCTCTCTCTCACACTCTCTCACACTCTCTCTCACGCACTCTCTCACGCACTTTCTCACGCACTCTCTCACGCACTCTCTCACGCACTCTCTCACACTCTCTCTCACGCTCTCTCTCACACTCTCTCTCACGCACTCTCTCACGCACTTTCTCACGCACTCTCTCACGCTCTCTCTCACGCACTCTCTCACACTTTCTCACGCACTCTCTCACGCACTTTCTCACGCACTCTCTCACGCACTCTCTCACGCTCTCTCTCACGCTCTCTCTCACACACTCTCTCACGCACTCTCTCACGCACTTTCTCACGCACTCTCTCACACACTCTCTCACGCACTCTCTCACGCACTCTCTCACGCTCTCTCTCACGCACTCTCTCACACTTTCTCACGCACTCTCTCACGCACTTTCTCACGCACTCTCTCACGCACTCTCTCACGCTCTCTCTCACGCTCTCTCTCACGCACTCTCTCACACTCTCTCACGCTCTCTCTCACGCACTCTCTCACGCACTCTCTCACACACTCTCTCACGCACTCTCTCTCACGCACTCTCTCACACTCTCTCACGCACTTTCTCACGCACTCTCTCACGCTCTCTCACACTCTCTCTCACGCTCTCTCTCACGCACTCTCTCACGCTCTCTCTCACGCACTCTCTCACGCACTTTCTCACGCACTCTCTCACGCACTTTCTCACGCACTCTCTCACGCACTCTCTCACGCTCTCTCTCTCACACTCTCTCACACACTCTCTCTCACGCACTCTCTCACACTCTCTCACGCACTTTCTCACGCACTCTCTCACGCACTCTCTCACACACTCTCTCACGCACTCTCTCACGCTCTCTCTCACACTTTCTCACGCACTCTCTCACGCACTCTCTCACACACTCTCTCACGCACTCTCTCACGCTCTCTCTCACGCACTCTCTCACACACTCTCTCACGCTCTCTCTCACGCACTCTCTCACACTCTCTCACGCACTTTCTCACGCACTCTCTCACGCTCTCTCTCACGCTCTCTCTCACGCTCTCTCTCACGCACTCTCTCACACTCTCTCACACTCTCTCACACTCTCTCTCACGCACTCTCTCACACACTCTCACACTCTCTCACGCACTCTCTCACGCACTCCTCTCACGCTCTCTCTCACGCACTCTCTCACGCACTTTCTCACGCACTCTCTCACACACTCTCTCACGCACTCTCTCACGCTCTCTCTCACGCTCTCTCTCACGCACTCTCTCACACTCTCTCACACTCTCTCACACTCTCTCTCACGCTCTCTCTCACGCACTCTCTCACGCTCTCTCTCACGCACTCTCTCACGCACTCTCTCACGCTCTCTCTCTCACACTCTCTCACGCTCTCTCTCACGCACTCTCTCACACTCTCTCACGCTCTCTCTCACGCTCTCTCTCACGCACTTTCTCACGCACTCTCTCACTCTCTCTCTCACGCTCTCTCTCACGCACTCTCTCACGCTCTCTCTCACGCTCTCTCTCACGCACTTTCTCACGCACTCTCTCACGCACTCTCTCACGCTCTCTCTCACGCTCTCTCTCACGCTCTCTCTCACGCACTCTCTCACACACTCTCACACTCTCTCACGCACTCTCTCACGCACTCCTCTCACGCTCTCTCTCACGCACTCTCTCACACTCTCTCACGCACTCTCTCACGCACTCTCTCACGCACTTTCTCACGCACTCTCTCACACTCTCTCACGCACTCTCTCACGCACTCTCTCACACTCTCTCTCACGCACTTTCTCACGCACTCTCTCACGCACTCTCTCACGCACTCTCTCACACTCTCTCTCTCACACTCTCTCACGCACTCTCTCACGCACTCTCTCACGCACTCTCTCACACTCTCTCACGCTCTCTCTCACGCACTCTCTCACGCACTCTCTCACACTCTCTCTCTCACACACTCTCTCACGCACTCTCTCACGCACTCTCTCACACTCTCTCACGCACTTTCTCACGCACTCTCTCACGCTCTCTCACACTCTCTCACGCACTTTCTCACGCTCTCTCTCACGCACTCTCTCACGCTCTCTCTCACGCACTCTCTCACGCTCTCTCTCACACTCTCTCACACACTCTCTCACGCTCTCTCTCACGCACTCTCTCACGCACTCTCTCACGCACTCTCTCACGCACTTTCTCACGCTCTCTCTCACGCACTCTCTCACGCACTCTCTCACACGCTCTCTCTCACGCACTCTCTCACGCTCTCTCTCACACTCTCTCTCACGCACTCTCTCACGCACTCTCTCACACACTCTCTCACGCTCTCTCTCACACACTCTCTCACACACTCTCTCACGCACTCTCTCACACTCTCTCTCACGCTCTCTCTCACGCTCTCTCTCACGCACTCTCTCACACTCTCTCACACTCTCTCACACACTCTCTCACGCACTCTCTCACACTCTCTCACACTCTCTCACACTCTCTCTCACGCACTCTCTCACACACTCTCACACTCTCTCACGCACTCTCTCACGCACTCCTCTCACGCTCTCTCTCACGCACTCTCTCACACACTTTCTCACGCACTCTCTCACGCACTCTCTCACGCTCTCTCTCACGCACTCTCTCACGCACTTTCTCACGCACTCTCTCACACACTCTCTCACGCACTCTCTCACGCTCTCTCTCACGCTCTCTCTCACGCACTCTCTCACACTCTCTCACACTCTCTCACACTCTCTCTCACGCTCTCTCTCACGCACTCTCTCACGCTCTCTCTCACGCACTCTCTCACGCTCTCTCTCACGCACTCTCTCACGCTCTCTCTCACGCACTCTCTCACACTCTCTCACACTCTCTCACACTCTCTCTCACGCTCTCTCTCACGCACTCTCTCACGCACTCTCTCACGCTCTCTCTCACGCACTCTCTCACACACTCTCTCACGCACTCTCTCACGCACTCTCTCACGCTCTCTCTCTCACACTCTCTCACGCACTCTCTCACGCACTTTCTCACGCACTCTCTCACGCACTTTCTCACGCACTCTCTCACGCACTCTCTCACGCTCTCTCTCACGCACTCTCTCACACACTCTCACACTCTCTCACGCACTCTCTCACGCACTCCTCTCACGCTCTCTCTCACGCACTCTCTCACACTCTCTCACGCACTCTCTCACACTCTCTCACACTCTCTCACACTCTCTCTCACGCTCTCTCTCACGCACTCTCTCACGCTCTCTCTCACGCACTCTCTCACGCTCTCTCTCACGCACTCTCTCACACTCTCTCTCACTCTCTCTCACACTCTCTCTCACACTCTCTCACGCTCTCTCTCACGCACTCTCTCACGCACTCTCTCTCACGCTCTCTCTCACGCACTCTCTCTCACACTCTCTCACGCACTCTCTCACGCACTCTCTCACGCACTCTCTCACACACTCTCTCACGCACTCTCTCACACACTCTCTCACGCACTCTCTCTCACGCACTTTCTCACGCACTCTCTCACACTCTCTCACGCACTCTCTCACGCACTCTCTCACACTCTCTCTCACGCACTTTCTCACGCACTCTCTCACACACTCTCTCACGCACTTTCTCACGCACTCTCTCACGCACTCTCTCACGCACTCTCTCACGCTCTCTCTCACGCTCTCTCTCACGCACTCTCTCACGCTCTCTCTCACGCACTCTCTCACGCACTCTCTCACGCACTCTCTCACGCTCTCTCTCACACTCTCTCTCACGCTCTCTCTCACACTCTCTCTCTCACACTCTCTCACGCACTCTCTCACGCACTCTCTCACGCACTCTCTCACACTCTCTCACGCTCTCTCTCACGCACTCTCTCACGCACTCTCTCACACTCTCTCTCTCACACACTCTCTCTCACACTCTCTGACACACTCTCTCTCACGCTCTCTCTCACACTCTCTCACGCACTCTCTCACGCACTCTCTCACACTCTCTCACGCACTTTCTCACGCACTCTCTCACGCTCTCTCACACTCTCTCACGCACTTTCTCACGCTCTCTCTCACGCACTCTCTCACGCTCTCTCTCACGCACTCTCTCACGCTCTCTCTCACACTCTCTCACACACTCTCTCACGCTCTCTCTCACGCACTCTCTCACGCACTCTCTCACGCACTCTCTCACGCACTTTCTCACGCTCTCTCTCACGCACTCTCTCACGCACTCTCCTCACACGCTCTCTCTCACGCACTCTCTCACGCTCTCTCTCACACTCTCTCTCACGCACTCTCTCACGCACTCTCTCACACACTCTCTCACGCTCTCTCTCACACACTCTCTCACACACTCTCTCACGCACTCTCTCACACTCTCTCTCACGCTCTCTCTCACGCTCTCTCTCACGCACTCTCTCACACTCTCTCACACTCTCTCACACACTCTCTCACGCACTCTCTCACACACTCTCTCACACTCTCTCTCACACACTCTCTCACACACTCTCTCACGCACTCTCTCACACACTCTCTCACACTCTCTCTCACACACTCTCTCACGCTCTCTCTCACGCTCTCTCTCACGCACTCTCTCACACTCTCTCACACTCTCTCACACACTCTCTCACGCACTCTCTCACACACTCTCTCACACTCTCTCTCACACACTCTCTCACACACTCTCTCACACTCTCTCTCACACACTCTCTCACGCACTCTCTCACACACTCTCTCACGCACTCTCTCACGCACTTTCTCACGCACTCTCTCACACACTCTCTCACGCTCTCTCTCACGCACTCTCTCACGCACTCTCTCACGCTCTCTCTCACGCACTCTCTCACGCTCTCTCTCACGCTCTCTCACACTCTCTCTCACACACTCTCTCACGCACTCTCTCACACACTCTCTCACGCACTCTCTCACGCACTTTCTCACGCACTCTCTCACACACTCTCTCACGCTCTCTCTCACGCACTCTCTCACGCACTCTCTCACGCTCTCTCTCACGCACTCTCTCACGCTCTCTCTCACGCACTCTCTCACGCACTCTCTCACGCTCTCTCTCACGCTCTCTCTCACGCTCTCTCTCACGCACTCTCTCACGCTCTCTCTCACGCACTCTCTCACGCTCTCTCTCACGCACTCTCTCACGCACTTTCTCACGCACTCTCTCACACACTCTCTCACGCTCTCTCTCACGCACTCTCTCACGCACTCTCTCACACACTCTCTCACGCTCTCTCTCACGCACTCTCTCACGCACTTTCTCACGCACTCTCTCACACACTCTCTCACGCTCTCTCTCACGCACTCTCTCACGCACTCTCTCACGCACTCTCTCACGCTCTCTCTCACGCACTCTCTCACGCACTCTCTCACACACTCTCTCACGCTCTCTCTCACGCACTCTCTCACGCTCTCTCTCACGCACTCTCTCTCACGCACTCTCTCACGCTCTCTCTCACACTCTCTCACGCTCTCTCTCACGCACTCTCTCTCACGCACTCTCTCACGCACTCTCTCACGCACTCTCTCTCACGCACTCTCTCACGCTCTCTCTCACACTCTCTCACGCTCTCTCTCACGCACTCTCTCACGCACTCTCTCACACACTCTCTCACGCTCTCTCTCACGCACTCTCTCACGCTCTCTCTCACGCACTCTCTCTCACGCACTCTCTCACGCTCTCTCTCACACTCTCTCACGCTCTCTCTCACGCACTCTCTCTCACGCACTCTCTCACGCACTCTCTCTCACGCTCTCTCTCACGCACTCTCTCACGCTCTCTCTCACGCACTCTCTCTCACGCACTCTCTCACACTCTCTCTCACGCACTCTCTCACACTCTCTCACACTCTCTCACACACTCTCTCACGCACTCTCTCACACACTCTCTCACACTCTCTCTCACACACTCTCTCACACACTCTCTCACGCTCTCTCTCACGCACTCTCTCACACTCTCTCACACTCTCTCACACACTCTCTCACGCACTCTCTCACACACTCTCTCACACTCTCTCTCACGCACTCTCTCACGCTCTCTCTCTCACACTCTCTCACGCTCTCTCTCACACACTTTCTCACGCACTCTCTCACGCACTCTCTCACACTCTCTCACGCACTCTCTCACGCTCTCTCTCACACTCTCTCACGCACTCTCTCACACACTTTCTCACACTCTCTCTCACGCTCTCTCTCTCAGACTCTCTCACGCACTCTCTCTCACACTCTCTCACGCACTCTCTCACACTCTCTCACGCACTCTCTCACGCACTCTCTCTCACACTCTCTCACGCACTCTCTCACACTCTCTCACGCACTCTCTCACACACTTTCTCACACTCTCTCTCACGCTCTCTCTCTCAGACTCTCTCACGCACTCTCTCTCACGCTCTCTCACACACTCTCTCACGCACTCTCTCACACACTCTCTCACACTCTCTCTCACTCTCTCTCACGCACTCTCTCACACACTTTCTCACGCACTCTCTCACGCACTCTCTCACACTCTCTCACACACTCTCTCACGCACTCTCTCACACACTCTCTCACGCTCTCTCTCACACACTCTCTCACACTCTCTCACACACTCTCTCACGCTCTCTCTCACACACTCTCTCACGCTCTCTCTCACACACTCTCTCACACTCTCTCACGCACTCTCTCACACTCTCTCTCACACACTCTCTCTCACACTCTCTCACACTCTCTCTCACGCACTCTCTCACGCACTCTCTCACACTCTCTCACGCACTCTCTCACGCTCTCTCTCACACACTCTCTCACACTCTCTCTCACACACTCTCTCACGCACTCTCTCACACACTTTCTCACGCACTCTCTCACGCACTCTCTCACGCTCTCTCTCACACACTCTCTCACGCACTCTCTCACACTCTCTCACACACTCTCTCACACACTCTCTCACGCTCTCTCTCACTCTCTCTCACGCACTCTCTCACGCTGTCTCTCACACTCTCTCTCACACTCTCTCTCACGCTCTCTCTCACTCTCTCTCACGCTCTCTCTCACGCACTCTCTCACGCTCTCTCTCACACACTCTCTCACGCACTCTCTCACGCACTCTCTCACGCACTCTCTCACGCACTCTCTCACGCACTCTCTCACGCTCTCTCTCACACACTCTCTCACACACTCTCTCACGCACTCT
>NW_028226442.1:0-40295 GCF_052327205.1 Somniosus microcephalus
CTATCAGTGGTCGAAGACATCATCTACAAAGGAAGTAAAATAGTTATCCCAAAGAGTCTGAGAAAAGAGATGTTAAAAAAGATCCATGGAGGACATCTGGGAATCGAAACGTGTAAGAAAAGAGCACGAGAGGTGATGTACTGGCCACGAGTCAACCAAGATGTGACAAATGAGGTGTCAAACTGCACAATATGCCTGAAATATCAAGCAAGCAATCTGGTAGAACCACTACAGCCACACCCAGCACCAGACAGGCCTTACCAGAAGGTAGGCGCTGACCTATTCGTATGTCAAGGGAAGGACTATCTTGTAGTCACAGACTATTACTCCCTGTATCCAAAGGTTTGTAGACTGCACACCACCACTGCAGATGCTGTGATAACATGTATGAAAGCCATATTCTCCAGACATGGCGTGGCAAGCGAGGTCTTCACAGACAACGGACCCCAGTTTTACAATGCAAGTTTCCGACACTTTGCCAAAGAGTGGGACTTTGTCCACACAACGTCAAGTCCTCACTATCCACAGTCCAATGGACTAGTGGAAAAAATCGGTCCAGACAGTGAAAAGACTGATGTACAAGGCAAAAGACAGTGGAACTGACTTCTACCAGAGCATGCTTGTATACCGCACAACGCCGCTCGAGTGTGGTAAGTCACCAGCCCAACTCCTGATGGGACGTCGGCTAAGGTCAAACCTACCCATCCCGGAGGACCTCCTGAAAACAAAAGAGGGGGAGAAAGTGAGGAAGTTCAAACAACAACAGAAAGAAAAGCAAAAGTACTACTATGACAGAGGAACACAAAACCTACCTGAACTCCACACTGGTGACCAAGTAAGGTTCAAAGACAAAACAAACACATGGACTCAGAAGGGAACTGTCCTGAGTGAAGTTCAACCAAGATCATACACCATTCAGACAGATGAGGGTGCTGTTCTGAGAAGAAATCGTCGAGATCTTCTCATGGGACCAGCCACAGCAGGTCAAGAGACTGATACTGTTGAACAACCTGATCACACAGCTGAGAACACATCATCTGAGGCAACAACTCAGATTCAAGGACAATCAATCAGAAAATCCTCAAGACACGTGAAGCCTCCTGAGAGACTCATTGAGCAAATTTAAGGACTATTGTTGTAGAAGGAAGTAATGTTATCTTATTCTTTCTTCAAGTTCTAGTGTATTGACATATTTCATGTGAACACACAAAGCAAGGTTAAAAAACCTTGATCATGACAATGATAATGTAAGTTCATTAAGTGTTACAGTTAAAATGCAGATTAATACAAAGAAAACATGTTAGTTAAAATAAAATACTTTTGTTTTAAGAAAGGGAGATGTAATGATATCAGCAAATAGTGATGTTATTTGCCTGTTTGATTTTCATGTCTTACCAGCATGTTTGCATGTATTGATTACTTATGCCTGACCAGCAGAGGTCATGTGAGAGACAAGCAGTTTAGTTTGGTTTCAGTTTCATTCTAGATGCATCACTAGCATGATGTCTCCTGTAAATGCTATTAAAAGAGTTGAACAAGCTTTAGATTAAAAGACATTCTCTTTCATAAATGTCTCGTCATTGAACCCACAAAGAAATCAATACAGTGCTCCTACAATTATCATTAGTTTATGGCTTATTTCTTGGTTTTCATTTGCCCACTGGTAGACAATGTGAGGGGAGCATTCTTATAAAAGGCACATAGTACATCTCTCGGTGGGAACGTGTATCTGCAGTCCCTTTTCTGAACAAATTATTGTTGCCTGCATTTTGCACAACAAGTCTCTCCCTAAAAGGTTCATGGGGGTGTCGTCTGATAACAAAAACGCATGTTGGCCAGAAAAATTATCTGCTCGTATTTGTAACGGTTGTGACCATGTCAGAGTCTGTGAGACACCAGAAAGTCCTATGCAGGTAACATCCTTGTCAGTGCATGGAATTCCTGTAGCGTATTGTTTTGTCAATAGTGAGGTTGTGGCTCCTGTGTCGACGAGAAAAGGGACTTTCTTGCCTTGCATATTTATGGATAGATATGGCTCATCTCTAGAATTTAGCAATACTAGTGGTAATTGGAGAGTGTGGGTATTGTTTGGGGCCGTTTCTCCGTGTCATGCTGAATAATTTTGCCCTGGGGGTCTGAATTGTCCTTCCATAATCTGACCTCCCCAAGGATCCCCTGTTGTAAAGCCTGCTTGTGGACGAGTGTGAACCTGGGCTTGGGTATTTGTATTTACTGTGGCACCTCCCCAGCCTTGATTTTGCTGTTTGGGGAACGGGCAATTGGACTTCCAGTGTCCGATCTGACCACAGTTAAAATACGGAGAGTTTGTCCCTCTTCCGTTCCACTGGCCTCTGCCAGTCCCTCCTCTACTATTTCCTCTAAATCCGCCTCTGTTATACCCTCTATCTCATCCCCTGTTTTGACCCTGGTAGTAAATAGTAGTCTGGGCGGTCGGGGCTGGAGAAGCTGCTTGCTCCATTAACAAGGAAACTTTACTCTTTTGATCTTTATTCTTTTCCTGTATTCCTTTCAAGATTTGTGTCAATTCAGGAATGGTTTTATGTCTCCAGTCAAGGCAAACTAAAGTCAACGGTTCCTTAAGTTCTGTTCTGAGGCCGTTTACAAGGGCGTTAATTAAAGGGATTTGGTAATTTTCTTTTGTCATACCCGAATGCTGTCCCATAACTGCTTCCATTCTTTCTATATAATCCTCAACGTCTTCATCCCTTTTCTGAGTTGTCTCAATTATCTTATCTAGTGTTGATTATATTCTCCTGACTTACAGCACTGGGGTCGGGTGATTCACCACCCGCTGCGCCTTGTTGTTGCACTTTGTATTCAGGAGGCGGGGCTGGTCTTCTGAACCATCCCTGATCCTCGTCATCACTGGAATGAGTCGTGGGCATGGGAGGATATTCACAGGGAGGAGCGGTAGGCTTCGGGTTTTGTCTTAAAGGCATTAGTGTAACCTTTTCTTGTTTAATCAATTTATTCATTAGATCTCTTTTCTTATTTTTTGTTCTCAATTTTACGAGCTAATATGCTGCGTTCCTTACGTTTTTCTGATTCCCTTTTCCAATCTGAGAAGGCAGACCAATTTACTGATTTTGCACCCCTTTTACGTGGGTCTCTGCCTGCTAGGCAGTTTTCTAGACACGTGATTCTATCTAGATTAAATGTACCATCCACGGGGAAAGGGTGTCTGTCTTTCTTGGTCCATCTAGCCCACTTAGGTAAATCATTTATGGATATCTGACCATAGTAGGTAAAGACATAAGAAGCGGGAGTTCCTTTTTTTTCTGGGATCTTGCTCTGTGCAGCTCCCGTCTTAGTTTGTATGGTTTTTTTTTTAAACTAGGCTCTCTTCTTCTAGATCGCAAGTTTCACCCCTTACCCCCCTTACGACTATTACTGACTGTCCAAAGGACCACAAGTGATGAAAAATAACAAGTAATAACAACAGTCAAAGAAATGACAAGTAATGCAGCCGCCCAAACAGGCAAACAGACCAAATATTCAGACATTTATCTTATACTCTAAACTAAACAAATAGTCAATTCTCAGTTTGCGTTGTACGCCACTACAAGCTGAGTCCTTAACATTTAACTTATACTTTATGTGAGAGTCTTCTGTCTTAACATTGTCAACAATCAACAAACAAAACGGAAAACAATGGTTGCGATAATTCTTAACCTCTATATTCATATAAAATCCTTATGCTTTAATGCGAGGGGCTTGAACCCTCGTAGAAGGTATCTCAACGGAGAATAGTCCCGAGCCTGGTAATACAGGTCATTAAAACACAGTGACTATCCTCGAACGATACTTTCTGCCGCGGGTCTCTCACCCCGGCTCAAGGGACCCACCCTTGATACTGCAGTTTTAACTTGGTACCTTATCTGTCTGGGACTCAGCCCTGTCGACTTTCCTCTTGCCTTCTTTGCCCGATACTTTTTTTTTTTAAAGACTTGAGTTGTCAGTATTCTCCTCCTTTCAGTCAACAATAAAAGAAGAACGGGATTCAACTCAAATCTGAAACACGAGTCTTAACTTGATCCCAGTACTCCCGTCGGAAGAAACAGACCACACCAATTCAATATCTAATGAGAAATACTATGCCTAGGAAGCCATTTTGTGTCTAAGTGAGAAAATGTACTTCCACAGCGGGAGGCGCCATTTTAGATTTGCAAGATGCCGAAGACTGGCTGTATCACTGCTTTTGATAATACGTTAGAGGACTGGACCACGTATGTGGAAAGAGTCGAGGTATATTTCGAGGCAAACGATATAGCGGAGGGGAAAAAGGCATCGATATTGTTAAACTTAATGGGTGCTAGAACGTACGGCCTATTGCGGGACCTGATTGCTCCAGCCAAGCCGAAGGCGAAGAGTTTTATCGAAATTGTTGCTGTCCTACAGGAACACTTAAACCCTGCACCACTGTTGATAGCAGAAAGATTTAAATTCCACAGGAGAACTCAGCACAAAGATGAGAGCAATGCTGAGTATCTTACGGAACTACACAAGCTATCAAAGCACTGCCAGCTCAGAGCAGGACTGGCAGATACCCTACGGGACAAATTTGTCTGTGGACTCCTGAGTGAAGGAACACAGAAGAAGTTACTCTCAGAAAAAGAGCTGACGCTAGATAAGGCTTTCAGCGTGGCAGTATCGTATGAAGCAGCAGCCAGGGGAGCTGCAGAAATTCAACTAAAACCACAGGAATACGGCACCCATGAAATGACACGGGGATTTGCAAAATGTTATCGCTGCGGCAGAACTAACCATGACCAGAAGGACTGCTGGTCCAAAGACAAAATATGCAGACAATGCGGGAAGATTGGACACATTGCACGAGTTTGTAGGTCTGGGAAGAAGACCAGCGACACAAAAAGGCTACTAAGGAACCATACAAGAAAGTACAAAAGATGACGGACAGTAGTTCCAAAGACCAGATGAGCGATAGTGAATCCGGAAACAGGAGACTAAGCTGTCTCAAACTTCACAATGTAATCGCAAAAGAGGATCACCGAACCATTTGGGTCACTCTCACGATAGCAGGGTCCCAAGTTAAAATGGAATTGGATACAGGATCAGCGCTAACCGTCATGAATCGATGAGACTACGAGCGGCTATTTTCACACATACCCTTGAGAGAGACATCCATCGTCTTGACGACGTATACGGGGCAAAAAGTATACCCCAGAGGAAAAATAAGGGTGCCTGTCGAATACAATGGCAAGAAAATACGGAAATTGTATCTCTACATACTGCCAAATGGTGGACCACCGTTATTGGGACGGGAATGGATCAGGAAGATAAACTTAGATTGGCATTCCATTCATGCAATGACGGTGGACGGTAAAAAAGATGAAGACGTCACTCCTGGACGATTGTCAACAATCTTAGCTAACGCCAAAGAGGTATTTCAACAAGAACTGGGCACGTTTAAAGGCATAACCGCCTCGATAAAAATAGAAGAGAATGCAGTTCCCAAGTTTTTCAAAGCGAGACCGGTACCATATGCAATTCGCCCAGCCGTCGAGGCAGAGCTGGAGAATCTGGAGAAGGCGGGCGTGTTGTCTAAGGTCGACTGGGGCGAGTGGGCAACACCCATCGTTCCTGTCATGAAGAAAACATTAAGCAATAAGTCCGGAGAGCCAAGGAAGATTCGCATCTGTGGGGATTTCAAGGTGACGGTGAACCCTGTCCTTCGCACAGTACAATATCCTCTTCCAAGGATAGAAGACATCTTCGCCTCGCTGTCTGGAGGGAAGCGTTTTACAAAAATTGACCTAGCACAAGCATATTTGCAGATGGAGGTTGAAGAGTCCTCTAGGAAGTATCTCACGATAAACACTCACAAAGGTCTTTACCAGTATCATCGATTGGTATTCGGAGTAGCATCGGCTCCGGCGATATGGCAAAGAGCGATGGAACAAGTCCTACAAGGGATTCCGGGGACTCAGTGTTACTTGGACGACATCCTTGTAACAGGTGAAGATGACAGTGAACACCTTAACAACCTAGAACAGGTGCTCACTAGACTATGGGAACATGGGCTGCGAGCCAACCGCCCCAAGTGCGAATTCTTCAAGAAACAGATATCGTATTGTGGCCACGTGATTGATGAAGAGGGGTTACATAAGTCCCCTGACAAAATTGAAGCGGTTGTTAAGGCCCCAGCGCCTGAAAATGTGTCACAACTGAGGTCATTCCTCGGGTTGGTGAATTACTATCATAAGTTTTTGCCGAATTTGTTGACAATTCTGCATCCACTGAACGCCCTGCTACGAACGGGAGTAGCATGGAAATGGAGCGATGATTGCAAGCGTGCTTTCAGAAGAGTAAGGACTTAATCACTTCAAAGGAAGTATTGGCTCACTACAACCAAGCACTGCCACTCAGGCTGGCGTGTGATGCGTCTCCCTACGGCATTGGGGCGGTACTGTCACATAAATTCCTTGATGGTTTGGAGAGGCCGATAGCTTTTGCGTCACGCTCGTTAACTTCTGCCGAGCGTAACTACGCCCAGATTGACAGAGAGGCCCTCAGCCTAGTGTGGGGGGTGAAGAAGTTCAATCACTATCTGCACGGT
Source organism: Somniosus microcephalus (assembly GCF_052327205.1). Lineage (NCBI taxonomy): Eukaryota > Metazoa > Chordata > Chondrichthyes > Squaliformes > Somniosidae > Somniosus > Somniosus microcephalus. Next base: position 6,599 of record NW_028226442.1, read on the forward strand.
CAAAAATTTACTCTACTAACCGATCATCAACCACTTGTCTCCATTTTCAACCCTCAGAAGGGCGTACCGATAATGACAGCACAACGGCTGCAGAGATGGTCCCTTTTCCTAGGGGCACACCAATATGACATCGAGTACAAAGGAACTAAACAGCATGGAAATGCTGATGGATTGTCATGTCTACCGTTGCCGACGGTGGAAGAAGACCTTGCAGTGGATCCAATGGAGTTATTCCACTCGACCATAGTCGAATGTCTCCCTGTGACGAATGCAAACATAGAAAAGGAAACGCGGAATGACCCGACACTATCACGGGTCTATGATTTAACGGTGAAGGGATGGCCAGCACATGGCGAACCACTGCTGCCAGCATTCTCGCCGAGAAGAGAACAGCTGTCAGTGTGCAGAGGAACCTTGATGTGTGGATCCAGAGTAGTAATTCCACCTAAGTTGACGGATAGAGTGCTCAATGAGCTTCATGAGGGTCATCTGGGTGGGGTAAAAATGAAGAGCTTAGCCAGAGCGTTTGTGTGGTGGCCGGGAATCGATAGAGAAATCGGAGAGATGACCAAGAGCTGTGCAGGATGCCAGAAGGTCCAAAACGCCCCACCACAAGCTCCTCTGCATCCATGGGAGTGGCCCTCATCTCCATGGCAAAGGGTGCACATTGATTTTGCTGGTCCCTTCATGGACTCGATGTTTTTAATTGCGGTGGATGCACATTCAAAGTGGCCAGAGGTAATAAAAATGTTCTCAACCACCACAGAAAAAACTATCACAGTTTTACGAACCATATTCGCCAGGAATGGGCTGCCTGAACAGATTTGCTCTGACAATGGACCACAGTTTGTGTCTGAAGAGCTCCGGAGGTTCTTGAAGAACAATGGTGTTAAGCATTACACATCTGCCCCATATCATTCAGCCACTAATGGATTGGCCGAGAGGTTTGTCCAAACATTCAAGAAGGCTATCAAGGCAATGTGTAATGAAGATATACCCCTACAACACAAGGTGGACGACTTCTTGTTTGCCTACCGGAATGCGACACATGCGGTTACCAACCAAACTCCAGCCATGATGTTCTTCAATCGAAGACTATGATGCCGCTTGGATTTGGTTAAGCCAAACGTCCGAAGAGATGTGGAGAACAGGCAGTTTCAGAATATGAGTGAAAGGGCCGACCAGGAGTTTTAAGATAGGTGAACCAGTTTTGGCCCGGGACTACCGCACTGAAAAATGGCAACCAGGAACGATTTGTACACGACAAGGACCTCTCATGTATACCGTGGATGTTGGGGAGAGCATTGTAAGACGCCATGCTGACCAGATTCTAGAGTCACTGGAAAACGTCAACTCCACACCATGATCTGATACACCTGGTAATGAAATCGACGTTCCAATTGCAGCTACCGCAGAACCGGTAATATTGGAAGCAGATGAACCAAACAACGACATTGATTCCGACTCAACATTGCCAGAAGAACCTGATACCCCAAAGAGGCGTTATCCAGACAGAATCAGGAAGCCTCCTCAAAGACTGAACTTATAATTGCTTAAACTTAACCAATGTATCTAGCAACAGTAATTCTGATTGTAATTCGTTATCATTAGTTGTTAAATGAATGTTATGTACAGTTTATCTAAAAGGGGAGGAATTGTTGTGTATGTACCTTTAAGAGAATAACTGGTCTCAGACTGCAGTACCGGCAGAGACCACCCCTGTATAAAAGGTGCTAGAGAGCCTCTGTTGTTTAGTTTCATTATTGCCTTTCATCAGTAAAGATCTGTTTGTTTTCACTCCTGCTAGTTCGTGTCTCAATCATTCACGGACTTAACACCACCCACCCTCCTCCTCCCTCGCTCTCCCCCCACCTTCCCCCTCCCTCCCACTCCCCCCACCCTCTGCCTCCCTCTCTCTCCCCCCACCCTCCCCCTCCCACTCTCTCCCCCCACCCTCCCCCTCCCTCTCTCTCCCCCCACCCTCCCCCTCACTCTCTCTCTCCCACCCTCTCCCTCCCTCTCTCTCCCCCCCACCCTCCCTCTCTCTCCCACCACCCACCCCCTCCCTCACTCTCCCCCCACCCTCCCCCTCCCCCTCTCTCCCTCCACCCTCCCCTCCCCCACTCTCCCCCACCCTCCCCCTCTCTCTCTCTCTCTCTCTCCCCCCACCCTCCCCCTCCCTCGCTCTCACCCCAACCTCCCCCCTCCCTCCCCACACCCTCCCCCTCCCTCGCTCTACCCCCACCCTCCCCCTCCCTCGCTCTCCCCCCCACCCTCCCACTCCCTCGCTCTCCCCCCACCCTCCCCTCCCTCGCTCTCCCCCCCACCATCCCCCCTCCCTCGCTCTCCCCCCCACCCTCCCCCTCCCTCGCTCTCCCCCTCGCTCTCCCCCCCAACCTCCCCCTCCCTCTCGCTCCCCGCACCCTCCCCCTCCCTCCTCGCTCCCCGCACCCTCCCCCTCCCTCTCGCTCCCCCCACACTCCCCCTCCCTCTCGCTCCCCCCACACTCCCCCTCCCTCCCTCTCGCTCCCCCCACCCTCCCACTCCCTCTCGCTCCCCTCACCCTCCCCCTCCCTCTCGCTCCCCCCACCCTTCCCCTCCCTCTCGCTCCGCCCACCCTCCCCCGCCTTCTCGCTCCCCCCCACCCTCCCCCTCCCTCTCGCTACCCGACCCTCCCCCCTCCCTCTCGCTCCCCCCACCCTCCCCATCCCTCTCGCTCCCCCACCCTCCCCCCTCCCTCTCTCTCCCCCCCACCCTCCCCCTCCCTCTCTCTCCCCCCAGCCTCCCCCTCCCTCTCTCTCCCCCAGCCTCCCCCTCCCTCTCTCTCCCCCCACCCTCCCCCTCCCTCTCTCTCCCCCACCTCCCCCTCCCTCTCTCTTCCCCACCCTCCGCCTCCCTCTCTCTTCCCCCTCCCTCGCTCTCCCCCCACCCTCCCCCTCCCTCGCTCTCCCCCCCACCCTCCCCCTCCCTCTCTCTCCCCCCACCCTCCCCCTCCCTCTCGCCCCCCCAGCCTCCCCTCCCTCTCTCTCCCCCCACCCTCATCCTCCCTCTCTCACCCCCCACCCTCCCCCTCCCTCTCTCTCCCCCCACCCTCCCCCTCCCTCTCACACCCCCACCCTCCCCCTCCCCCTCTCTCCCCCCCACCCTCCCCCTCCCTCTCTCTCCCCCCACCCTCCCCCTCCCTCTCGCACCCCCACCCTCCCCCTCCCTCTCTCTCCCCCCACCCTCTCCCTCCCTCTCGCTCTCCCCACCCTCCCCCTCCCCCTCCCCCTCCCTCTCTCTCCCCCCACCCTCCCCCTCCCTCTCGCACCCCCACCCTCCCCCTCCCTCTCGCTCCCCCCCACCCTCTCCCTCCCTCTCGCTCCCCCCACCCTCCCCCTCCCTCACTCTCCCCCCCACCCTCCCCCTCCCCTCTCTCACCCACCACCCTTCCCCTCCCTCTCTATCACCCCACCCTCCCCCTCCCTCGCTCTTCCCCCACCCTCCCCCTCCCTCGCTCTCCCTCCCCCCACCCTCCCCCCCTCGCTCTCCCCCCACCCTCCCCCTCCCTCTCGCTCCCCCCACCCTCCCCCTCCCTCACTCTCCCCCCCACCCTCCCCCTCCCTCTCGCTCCCCCCACCCTCCCCATCCCTCTCGCTCCCCCCCACCCTCCCCCTCCTTCTCGCTCCCCCCACCCTCCCCCCTCCCTCTCGCTCCCCCCACCCTCCCCCTCCCTCTCGCTCCCCCCACCCTCCCCCCTCCCTCTCGCTCCCCCCCACCCTCGCCCTCCATCTCGCTCCCCCCAACCTCCCCCTCCTCTCTCTCCCCCCAACCCTCCCCCTCCTCTCTCTCCCCCCCACCCTCCACCTCCTCTCTCTCCCCCCCACCCTCACCCTCCCCCCACCCTCACCCTCCTCTCTCTCCACCCACCCTCCTCCCTCTCTCTCCCCACACCCTCCCCCACATCCCTCCCCCCTCCCTCCCCCTCCTTTCTCTCCCCCACCCTCCCCCTCCTCTCACTCCCCCCCCCCCACCCTCCCCCTCCTTTCTCTCCCCCACCCTCCCCCTCCTCTCTCTCCCCCCACCCTCCCCCTCCTCTCTCTCCCCCCACCCTCCCCCTCCTCTCTCCCCCCACCCTCTGTAATGATATCAGCAAATAGTGATGTTATTTGCCTGTTTGATTATCATGTCTTACCAGCATAGTTGCCTGATTGATTACTTATGCCTGACCAGCAGAGGTCATGTGACAGAGACAAGCAGTTTGGTTTCGTTTCAGTTTCGTTCTAGATGCATCACCAGCATCGTGTGTCCTGTAAAGCTGTATAAAGAGTTGAACAGACTTTAGATTAAAAGACATTCTCTTTCATAAATGTCTCTTCATTGAACCCACAAAGAATTCAATACATGGTGTCAGAAGTGATTGAAAGAGATGTAGAGGAAAAATCTGAAGTTAAATCAGCTCTCCACAAATTAGCAAGCCAAAAGAGAACATTGTTGCTTACCATTGGAGAATAGCTAACGAAGTGAAAAAATGGAAAGTTTACACCCACCGGCGACGCTTCAGTTGACAGGTAATGTGGCTGAAAATTGGAGGAGGTTCAAACAACGTTTGGGGTTGTATTTATCAGCAATCGGAGCTGACGAGAAAGGTGATAAAATGAAAGTGTCACTGTTCTTACATGTTGTGGGTGATGAAGCGCTGGAGGTGTATAATAACTTCACATTCGCTGTTGATGGAGACAAAATGAAGCTAGATAAAATAATGGAACAGTTTGAGGCCTACTGCATACCTAAACGTAACGCGACGTTTGTGAGGCACAGATTTTTCACATGTGTACAGAAAACAGGTGAGACTATTGATCAGTATGTGACTGAACTGAGAAACAGAAGCAAATCGTGTGAATTTGGGGGACTGACAGACTCGCTGATAAAAGACAGACTGGTGTGTGGTATTCCAGATAATGGTCTAAGGGAAAGACTGCTAAGAGAGCAAGATCTAGACCTGGGAAAAGCCATAGCATTGTGTAGGGCTACAGAGACTGTGAAGTTGCAGGCAAAGGAGCTGTTCAGTGACATTAGCTGCAACGTGGATGCAGTGAGTAAGAACGGACACAAACCGTTTAACAAAAAGATCGCCAATGTGAAAAAAGAGGCATGGCCAGCGAACGAAAATGAAAGGGACAATCGAAAGTCATGTAGTCGATGCGGTACACAGCATCCACCAAAAAAGTGTCCAGCATATGGTAAAACATGCAATAGTTGCAACAAAAACAACCATTATGCCCGTTGCTGCAAGAACCAAGTGCAACAAAGCAAGGTCCATGCAGTAGATGAAAGCGACATAGAGGAGTTCTATGTAGATGTTGTGTCTGAAAACAAAAAAGAAGAAAGAGACTGGATGTTGACACTAAAAGTGAATGACATACACATTCCATTTAAATTGGATACTGGAGCACAAGTTAATGTGATATCAGAGACTGATTTTAAGAACATTAGACCCAGACCAAAGATACATGGAATCAAAGTGAAAGTGACAGGATACTCAGGTACTGAGATACCAGTGAAAGGAAGATGCATTGTCAAAGTAACACACAAGGACAGAGAGCACATGCTAGCATTAATCGTGGTGCCAAAGGATGTGCAAGCCATACTAGGTTTAAAAGCCTGTGAGAGACTGAACCTGGTAAAGAGAGTCCTCATTGTGGAAAGCGAAGGAGAGACAGTCTATGATGAACTCATGAAAGAGTACAAAGACCTATTTAAGGGTCTAGGCTGCATTCCAGGAGAACACACGATCAGAGTAGATAAAAGTATGACACCGGTCATACATCCATGCAGAAAAGTTCCGTTTGCTCTTCAAAAGCAACTGAAGGCAGAGTTGGACAGGATGGAAAGCCTGAACGTGATTCGAAAGATAGATGAGCCAACTGAGTGGGTGAGTTCCCTCGTCGTAGTGGACAAAAAGAATGGAAAGCTCAGAATTTGCCTGGATCCAAGAGATCTAAATAGAGCAATAAAGAGAGAGCACTTCAAGCTTCCTACACGTGAGGAAATCATGTCACAGTTTGCAAATGCAAAGTATTTCAGCAAGTTAGATGCATCATCAGGATTTTGGCAGACGAAGCTGGACGAGGCAAGTTCAAGACTGTGCATGTTCAACAGTCCATTTGGCAGATACAGATTCCTAAGGTTACCATTTGGCATTGCCTCAGCTCCTGTAGTGTATCACAAAACAATTCATATGATCTATGAGCACCTGGAGGGAGTTGATACATCAATGGATGACATCATAGTATGGGGAACCATGAGAACTGAACATGACGAGAGACTGAAAAAAGTGCTGGAAGCAACAAGGAAAACAAACCTGAAGCTGAATAGAGAGAAATGCCAGCTCGGGGTGACAGAACTGACATTCGTGGGAGATATCCTTAGCAGTGAGGGCATCAGACCAGATCCCAGAAAGGTGTCCGCCATTGAGAATATGCCAAAGCCACAATGCAAAAAGGACGTGCAGAGGTTTAATGGAATGATCAACTACATGGGTAAATTCATATCCAACCTCTCAGAAAAGATGGCGCCACTGAGAAGACTAACTGAAAAGAACATAGAATGGGAATGGAATCATAAGCATGAGAAGTCATGGAGCGATCTAAAGAAACTGCTCACAGAGGAACCAGTTCTGAGGTTTTATGACCCAGCGAGACCCATCAAGATATCATCAGATGCATCACAGAGTGGGCTCGGTGCCGTTCTTCTGCAAAAATATGACTACTGGCAACCTATTGCATATGCATCGCGCTCAATGACAGACGCGGAGACGCGATATGCTCAAATAGAAAAGGAGCTGCTCAGCAGCACATACGCCTGTGAAAGATTTCACCAGTTTGTGGCAGGACAAGCAATCAGTGTAGAGACTGACCATAAGCCCTTGATTGCATTGTTCCAAAAGCCACTAAATAGCTGTCCGCTTAGAATACAAAGAATGATGATCAGGCTGCAACGCTATACACTGAATGTTGCGTACACACCGGGTAAGCTGATGTATACAGCAGACACGTTGTCCAGAGCTGTTGACCCAAGTGAGCCCGCAAACACCATAATGGATGAAAAAGTGAACGCCTACGTGGACATGATCACAAGTGCACTGCCCATAGCAGATGCAAAAATGGAGCTCATAAAGACTGAGACAAACAAAGATGAAACAATGGGCCAGAAATTCGTGACCAAATGCGTGAGTACGGTCGGGGTACTCACGCATCTGGCCGTTGGAAATGCCGGCGTTCAGCATGAACAGCGCATGCGGGGAACGCCGGCATTTCCAGTCCTCTGAACGAAGGGGTTCATAGGCACAGCGCGTGCGACTGCACAGGCAGCGCTTGCGCAGTGAACTTCGTAGATTTCATTCATGGATTCAGTGAGGGTAAGTCCTTACAAGTTACACTTGAAAAAAGCAGGTGTAAAGTTGTTCCAAGGCTGCGGAGGAAGATATATTTTATCGTGGAGCTTTTGAAAGGCAATATTTTTGTTTGGGAAAGGGAGGGGAGTTATTTTAAGTAATTTTAAGTAAGTTTTAAAGTTTAAATTTTTTTATTTAAACGGGATTTCAGAACGGTAGGTAGAAGGAGCAATTGTGGCTGTGTGAATGGAATGTGAAAATGAGTGTTCTAAAATGAGTAATGTAACATTTCCAGCTCTTTTAACAAAGAAACTTTTCATCAGTAATAAGTAATCATGTATGTATGTCCGCATATATTCCTTTACGTATATGTATGTATGTTTTATATTCCTTTACTTATGTGTATGAATGTATGTTTTTAATTATGATTTTCCAATAAGTTACTTTCTCTGAAAGTCATAATTAAATAATACATTCACACACATAAGTAAAGGAATATATGCATAACACGCAAAGGAATATATACAGACATACATACTTTCAGAAGCTCCACGATAAGAAATATCTTCCTCCGCAGCCTCTGGAGCAACTGTACCCATGCTTTTTTCATGTGTAAGTTGTAAGGACTTTACCTCACTGAAAGCATGAATGAAAGCAGCGAATTTTACTGTGCACGCGTTCTGCCTCTGAACCCCTTCGTTCAGAGGACAGGAAATGCCAGTTTTCCCCGCATGCGCTGTGCATGCTGAAAACCGGCATTTCCTCCGGCCAGATGCGTAAGTACCCCGACCGTACTCGCGCATTTGGAAGGGAATTACTGGGCCAACATTTTACATGTCAATAAAATGAAAAATTTAACAATTGCACGATTTGCCCCCTCGCATCTGCGACTGAGGGTCCAAGGAGGTGCATTGCGCAAGAGGTCATCGTCGTACATATCCTCACACTGTTCCCTTTCGGGAACTGTATGAAGTGGTGGAAGGATTTCTGGCCGTGATTAACGCTCATTCCGTGACCGTAACCATCTTTGAACCAGCCATTAGGGTGGTTAGTCCTATGGCGTGAGGGTTTTACGGGCTCCCACAACACATCTGAGGGGGGGGGGCCACCCACACCCACACCCACGGACGCAAGTATCCCGCTGGATGTCCACCCAGAATTTATAGTTGGAGCTCCGACTCCACTTGCCGGGACTGTCTGGAGTGGGGTTCGAAACCCTACTCCTTCTGGCCCAGCGGCGGGGATGCTTACTGCTACGCAAAAGGCCCACTCCGCACAAAAGATGACACCCATACGTTTCCTGCGCCTTTTCCCTCCCCGTGACTGGAGCCCTATGCTGCCACTTGAAAGACCAAGCTATCATCTGCCCTTTTTGCGGCGCCTTTGACTTCTCATTACCAATGATGAGCAGGCGCTGCGCCTCCACCTCCTTGAGGAGATTGCTGAGGTCATCATCAGTTCAATTGTGAGTTCTTTTAATGCCGTGAATTGTGCTCATTCCAGCCATTTCACGTTGCTAATCGGATTGGGCCTTTGGCATAGCGGTAGGATCCCTGCCGCTGGGCCAGATCAGGGTAGGGTTTCGAACCCCGCTCCAGACAGTCCCAGCAAGTGGAGTCGGAGCTCCGGCTCTAAATTCTGGGTTGACATCCAGTGGGATATTTGCGTCCGTGGGTGTGGGTGGCCCCCCTCCTTGTATAGCTTGTGGGAGCTCGTAAAGCCCTCCCGCCATAGGACTAACCGCCCTAATGGCTGGTTCAAAGATGGTTACGGTCACGGAATGAGCGTTAATCATGGCCATAAATCCTTCCACCACTTCATACAGTTCCCCAAAGGGAACAGTGTGAAGACACGTATGACGACGACATTGCTAAATAAATAAATGGAATTTAAAAAATTCTTTTAGGGCTTTTAAAAGTCTTTAAATTGCTTTAATTCTGTTTAAAACTACTTCAGATTCTTCAAAATAATGTAAACATTTTTAAAAGTTTATAAAAGTTACCAAAATCTTCAAAAAACTTCCAAAAACCTATTTAAACTGCTGCTTTGCATGTAAAAATGCTTAGCAGCTTGACAGAAACATTGGGGGCGTGTCCTGTGAAACTGAGACCTCAAGGGGCGTGTCTCAGTTGCACAGCGCGCTACAGGCTTCGCGCTGGCTGCACTCCTGGGCGGCGTGACGTCATACGCTGCCCGGGATTCTTCTTTTTGAAATACCAATTCCAGGCGGCCCTGGAGGTCAACGGCCAGAGCGTAGGGTAAGTGCATATACGGGACTTGCACGCGCGGCAAGCCCCGTTCACGAATTTCTGGCCCAATGAGACGACTGAGGAAAAGCATCTTGGATGGATGGCCCAACATGAAGCAAGACTGCTCACCTGACATGGCAGAGTACTGGAACTGCAGGGCGGAACTATCAGTGGTCGAAGACATCATCTACAAAGGAAGTAAAATAGTTATCCCAAAGAGTCTGAGAAAAGAGATGTTAAAAAAGATCCATGGAGGACATCTGGGAATCGAAAAGTGTAAGAAAAGAGCACGAGAGGTGATGTACTGGCCACGAATCAACCAAGATGTGACAAATGAGGTGTCAAACTGCACAATATGCCTGAAATATCGAGCAAGCAATCCGGTAGAACCACTAAAGCCACACCCAGCACCAGACAGACCTTACCAGAAGGTAGGCGCTGACCTATTCGTATGTCAAGGGAAGGACTATCTTGTAGTCACAGACTATTACTCCCTGTATCCAGAGGTTTGTAGACTGTACACCACCACTGCAGATGCTGTGGTAAGATGTATGAAAGCCATATTCTCCAGACATGGCGTGGCAAGCGAGGTCTTCACAGACAACGGACCCCAGTTTTACAATGCAAGTTTCCGACACTTTGCCAAAGAGTGGGACTTTGTCCACACAACGTCAAGTCCTCACTATCCACAGTCCAATGGACTAGTGGAAAAATCGGTCCAGACAGTGAAAAGACTGATGTACAAGGCAAAAGACAGTGGAACTGACTTCTACCAGAGCATGCTTGTATACCGCACAACGCCGCTCGAGTGTGGTAAGTCACCAGCCCAACTCCTGATGGGACGTCGGCTAAGGTCAAACCTACCCATCCCGGAGAACCTCCTGAAAACAAAAGAGGGGGAGAAAGTGAGGAAGTTCAAAGAACAACAGAAAGAAAAGCAAAAGTACTACTATGACAGAGGAACACAAAACCTACCTGAACTCCACACTGGTGATCAAGTAAGGTTCAAAGACAAAACAAACATATGGAATAAGAAGGGAACTGTCCTGAGTGAAGTTCAACCAAGATCATACACCATTCAGACAGATGAGGGTGCTGTTCTGAGAAGAAATCGTCGAGATCTTCTCATGGGACCAGCCACAGCAGGTCAAGAGACTGATACTGTTGAACAACCTTATCACACAGCTGAGAACAAATCATCTGAGGCAACAACTCAGATTCAAGGACAATCAATCAGAAAATCCTCAAGACACGTGAAGCCTCCTGAGAGACTCATTGAGCAAATTTAAGGACTATTGTTATAGAAGGAAGTAATGTTATCTTATTCATTCTTCAAGTTCTAGTGTATTGACATATTTCAAGTGAACACACGAAGCAAGGTTAAAAAACCTTGATCATGATAATGATAATGTAAGTTCATTAATTGTTACAGTTAAAATGCCAATTAATACAAAGAAAACATGTTGTTAGTTAAAAGTAAAATACTTTTGTTTTAAGAAAAGGAGATGTAATGATATCAGCAAATAATGTTATTTGCCTGTTTGATTATCATGTCTTACCAGCATAGTTGCCTGATTGATTACTTATGCCTGACCAGCAGAGGTCACGTGACAGAGACAAGCAGTTTGGTTTAGTTTCAGTTTGGTTCCAGATGCATCACTAGCATGATGTCTCCTGTAATGCTGTATAAAGAGTTGAACAGACTTTAGATTAAAAGACATTCTCTTTCATAAATGCCTCGTCATTGAACCCACAAAGAAATCAATACACCATCCCCCTCCTCTCTCTCCTCCACCCTCCCCCTCTCTCTCTCCCCCCCCCACCTTCCCAATCTCTCTCTCTCTCCCCCCACCCTCCCCCTCTCTCTCACTCCCCCACTACCCCCACCCTCCCCCTCTCTCCCACCACCCACCCCCTCTCTCCCTCCACCCTCACCCTCTCTCCCCCCACCCTTCCTCTCTCCCCACACCCTCTCTCTCTCCCCCCACTCTCCCCCTCCTCTCTCTCCCCCCACCCTCCCCCTCCTCTCTCTGCCCCACCCTCCCCCTCCTCTCCCTCCCCCCACCCTCCCCCTCCTCTCTCTCCCCCCACCCTCCCCCTCCTCTCTCTCCCCCCACCCTCCCCCTCCTCTCTCTCCCCCCCACCCTCCCCCTCCTCTCTCTCACCCCACCCTCCCCATCCACTCTCTGCCCCACCCTCCCCCTCCTCTCCCTCCCCCCACCCTCCCCCTCCTCTCTCTCCCCCCACCCTCCCCCTCCTCTCTCTCCCCCCACCCTCCCCCTCCTCTCTCTCACCCCACCCTCCCCATCCACTCTCTGCCCCACCCTCTCCCTCCCCCCACCCTCACCCTCCTCTCTCTCCCCCACCCTCCTCCCTCTCTCTCCCCCACCCTCCCCCTCTCTCTCCCCCCACCCTCCCCCTCTTCTCTCTCCCCCCACCCTCCCCCTCTTCTCTCTCCCCCCACCCTCCCCCTCTTCTCTCTCCCCCCACCCTCCCCCTCCTCTCTCTAGCCCCACCGTCCCCCTCCTCGCCCTCCCCCCACCCTCCCCCTCCTCCCTCTCCCCCCACCCTCCCCCTCCTCTCTATCCCACCACCCTCCCCCTCCTCTCTCTCCCCCCACCCTCCCCCTCCTCTCTCACCCCCCACTCTCCCCCTCCTCTCTCTCCACCCACTCTGCACCACCTCTCTCCCCGCCACCCTCCCCCTCCTCTCTCCCCCCCACCCTCCCCCTCCTCTCTCCCCCACCCTCCCCCTCCTCTCTCCCCCCACCCTCCCCCTCCTCTCTCTCACCCCACCCTCCCCCTCCTCTCTCTCCCCCCACCCTCCCCCTCCTCTCTCTCCCTCCACCCACCCCCTCCTCTCTCTAACCCCACCCTCCCCCTCCTCTCTCCCCCCCACCCTCCCCCTCCTCTCTCTCCCCCACCCTCCCCCTCCGCTCTCTCCCTCCACCCACCCCCTCCTCTCTCTCCCCCCACCCTCACCCTCCTCTCTCTCCCCCCACCCTACCCCTCCTCTCTCCCCCCACCCTCCCCCTCCTCACTCTACCCCCACCGTCCCCCTCCTCTCCTGCCCCCACCCTCCCCCTCCTCCCTCTTCCCCCACCCTCCCCCTCCTCCCTCTTCCCCCACCCTCCCCCTCCTCCCTCTTCCCCCACCCTCCCCCTCCTCTCTCTCCCTCCACCCTCCCCCTCCTCTCTCTCCCCCCACTCTCCCCCTCCTCTCTCTCCCCCCACTCTGCACCACATCTCTCTCCCCCCACCCAATTCACAATTCACAATTCAGATCGCTTTATTGGCATGATAAGTTACATCTTATGTTGCCAAAGCATCAAAATACATTTATGGTTTAGCACATAAACGCAGTTCTATTCATACAGTGTATAAACAGGTATATCCCTGAGTGTATAAATATACATTCGCATTGTTTATATATATTCTTTTCTTAGTTTACTGGTTGTCCCTCTGTTCATGGCAAGCTGTAACATAGTGTGCCGCCAGTGTTATACAGCTTCTCTCCTCTCCCAGTAGGAATGGGAGTTTTTGGTTGTCATTCAGATTTCTGAAATCAGGGCATATTTGTGAGAATTTTTGGTAGAAATTCTCCCTGATGCCCTGATGTTTTGCACAAGCTGTGAGGAAGTGCATCTCTGTCTCCACCACTCCCTGACTGCAGTGAGAGCATATCCTGTCCTCTCTTGGCAGCCTGGTCTGCCTGTGTCTGCCTTTTTCGATTGCTAGGCTATGTTCGCTAAGTCTGTACCTTGTCAAGGTTCTTCTCAGTTTGTTATCCTTTACCATGGTCAGGTAATCAGCTATGTTGTATTGTCTGTTTAGGGCCAAGTAGCAATTGAGTTTGCTTTGGGTTTTTGTTGTTTCTGCCCAATATGTCAGATATTTTTCCTTTTGCTTAGCGACGATTGTGTTGGGTCGAATTCTTTGTGTTACCCTGTCACTGTCCTGGGGCTGGTTATTGTTAGTATTGTTAGTAGTTACTTCACTGAGTCCCAGGACTAGTTGACTGAGGGTATTCTTCTTTATGGTCAGCTCTTGGCATTTCAGGGCGTCGTAGTGATAGCATTGGGGATTGCTCATTTGTAGGTGATTCCAAAATTTGGTGGCTCTTTTTTGGATAGTGATTATTAATGGATATTGGCCTAGTTCCGCCCTGCATGCATTGTTTACTGTTTTCCTTTGAGTCCGGAGGATACTTTTACAGAATTCTGCATGTAGGATCTCAATTGGGTGTTTGTCCCATTTTGCAAATTCTTGTTGAGTTAGCGGTCCCCATACCTCACTGCCATAGAGTGCAATTGGTTCAATTACTGATTTGAAAATTTAGAGCCAAATGTTAATTGGGATTTCTATTTGGATTGATTTTTTGATGGCATAGAAAGCCCTTCTTGCTTTCTCTTTCAGTTCATTCACAGCCAGTTTGAAGTTTCCCGTAGAACTGATTTTTAAGCCCAAGTATGTGTAGTTAGTGGTTTGTTCAATTTTGGTTGTTCCTACTGTGAAATTTATTTTGGGTCCCTGATGTTTGGATCTTTGCTGGAACACAAGGACTTTGGTTTTTTGGGGATTTATTGTCAGGGCCCAAGTCTGGCAGTACGACTCCAGCAGGTCCAGGTTCTGCTGTAGCCCCTCTTTAGTTGGTGACAGCAGAACCAGGTCGTCTGCATAGAGGAGGAATTTAACCTTGGATTCATATAGGGTGAGGCCGGGTGCTGTAGATTGTTCAAGTAGATTTGCCAATCCATTTATGTAAATATTAAAGGGTGTCGGTGAGATTGGCGAGCCCTGTGTCACCCCCCGCCCCTGTGGGAAGTATTTTGTTTGTTTGTCTCCAATTTTAACTGCGCATTTGTTGTTTGTATACATTGATTTAATTACATCATATGTTTTCCCTCCTACCCCGCTTTCGATAAGTTTCAGGAATAAACCGTCATGCCAGATGGAGTCGAAAGCCTTCTGGAAATCTACAAAGCATGCGTAGATTTTGCTTTTGTTATGGTGAACGTGTTTGTCAATTAGGGTCTGTAGGGTGAAGATATGATCGGATGTTCTATAGTTTGGCAGGAATCCAATTTGGCTTTTACTCAAGACATTGTGCTCCTCAAGGAAGTTTATAAGTCTTTTGTTTATGATGCTACAGAAAACCTTCCCCAGTTTACTGTTTACACAGGTGCCTCGATAGTTGTTTGGGTCGATTTTGTCCCCACTTTTGTATATGGGCGTTATGAGTCCTTTGTTCCAGATATCAGGGAAATAACCGACACTCAGAACCAAGTTGAAGAGTTTTAGGATAGCCAGTTTCATTTTGTTGTCTGTGTGTTTAATCATCTCGTTTAGTATGCCGTCTGTCCCGCAGGCTTTTCCTGGTCGCAGGTCCTTGAGTTTTTCAAGAAGTTCTTTTTCTGTTATTATGGCGTCTAGCGGGTTTTGGTTATCTTTTATGGCCATTTCTAGCTTTTCCAGTTTTTTGCATATTTGGTGTTGCTCTGGTCTTAGTGTGTTTTTCTGGTATAATTTTTCAAAGTGGTTTACCCATGTGTCCCCATTTTGAATGGCCAAATCGTCGTGTTGTTTTTTGTGTAGTGTTTTCAAGTTTTCTCAGAAACAATTGGAATCAATGGATTCCTCCATGGAGCTGAGTGTATTCTTAATATATTGCTCTTTTTTGGTTCTGAGTGTGTTTCTGTATTGTGTTAGTGTCTGACAATAAGTAAGGCGTAGTTCCTCGTTTTCTGGATGTCTGTGTTTTTGGTTTGATATTTTTCTAAGTTTTTTCCTCATGTTATGGCAATCTCGGTCAAACCATTTTTCATAGTTTTTTGTTTCGGGTTTGTTCTTGCGAGCTTTCAAGTTTGCATTTGTTGCCAAATTATCAAAAATATTGTTTAGTTTACTAACTGCCCGGTTTACGCCTTCTTTATTGTGAGTGTATATGTTATCCAGAAAGGTGTCTAAGAGAGCTTGAGTTGATGCATTGCTAATTGTTTTCTGGTATTTTTCCGTGTCGTTTTTGGCCCATCTGTACGATTTTTTGGTGTTGTACAGTTTACTGGGTTGAGTTTCTATGTTGTTTGTTTCTGTCTTTTTGAGGAACATAGTAATTTGACTGTGATCTGACAGTGTTGTTTGTGGTTTGACTGTGAATGCTCTGAAAGAGGATGGGTCTAAGTCTGTAATCATATAGTCTACTGTGCTGCAGCCAAGAGGTGAGCAATAGGTCGATCTTCCTAGGAGGTCTCCTATGAACCTACCATTGACAATGTACAGACCCAGGTTTCGACAGAGCTGTAGTAGCTGTTTTCCGTTGGTATTTGACTGCTTGTCGCAGTTATGCCTGTATGGAAGGGAGGGGATGTCAAAGTGGTTATTCCCGAAAATGTAATTGTTTCCCTGATTATTGGTGAAGTCTGGTTCTTCGCCCGTTCTTGAATTGAGGTCCCCACAGATCAACACGTTCCCCTGGGCCTGGTATTGGATAATTTCCCCCTCCATGTTGGAGAAGGTGTCCTCTTTAAAGTACGGGGAATCGATTGGAGGGATATAAAGTGCGCAAATGTAAACATCTTGGGTGTTTGAGATAATCTCCCTCTCAAGTTTGAGCCACATATGGTTTTCGCCCTTTTTTATAAATTTGATGTAATTCTTAAGTTCTGTTTTAAACCAGATCAGTATGCCTCCGGAGTCTCTGCCTTGGGTTACACTTGGTAATTTATTGGAGGGGACCACCAGCTCAGTGTACCCTTGGGGACAGCCAGTGTGTCCTTTTCCTTTATACCAAGTTTCCTGTAAAATGATAATATCTAGGTCTTTAGTTTCATTTATGAACTCTGGGGTCCTACTCTTCACTTCTCGCACTGAAGAGCGTAGACCTTGGATATTCCAGGTCGAAATATATAAGGATTTCATGTTAAGTTTGATCTTTTACTATGATAGGTTAAAGAGTGGTACGTGTTTGTCGTGTCTAAGTGTGGGGAAAAAAAAGATCACTTCAGTTGTCTATAAAAGTTAATACAATTTGGTTACAGTTCTTTCTATTAATTAGTCCTTGATCCATAAGGCGGAAGTAGATGCTGCTGCACATCTGCTTATTGTCTCTTAATGGATTGTTTCTGTCTGAGGTATTGCGTACGTCCTGTGCATCTCTCCCTCTGTCTGGCTGGGAGCGGTCCTATTCCCCTGTGGGACAGGAGTGGTGCAGGTCTGATATTGTTGTTTTGCATGTGGATCCTTTCTGGTCTCGGTTGGTGTGTTGGTGGTCCTTGTAGTGTTCCTGATATGTACCCCGCTGATCTCTGGTGGTCGGGGGGGGGTCCTCTTGGAGTCTGGGTATGGACCCGGTTAAAAGCGACGTCCTTCAGGGCTTTAGCAAAGATCGATATTCTTTGCCTTTGGATGTGGACGTGGTCGTAAAGACATTCCTCATCGAGGGTGGGGTGTTGGGCCAGGTGTACGTTGTGGTTTGATTCGCAGTCTCTTGCTATGCTGGCATTTATCTCATGAATTGTGTTGTTGTTGAAGTCTGTTCTCGGCAATATTGTGGAAACAGTGATTCGAGTGTTTGGAAATGTACTGCTTGCCTTCCTAATCATTGCTCTGAGCGATGTTGCTACTTCTTTCTGTTGGGTCTTTAGGTCATTTGTGCCCGTGTGTATTATTATGTGTTGGGGGGAGCCTAATCTGGCTTTGGTCAGCCATCCCATGGCTCTGTTTGTTGTTGGGCACCAGATCTTTTCTACTTTACTTCTAGGGAATACCTTTTTCTCCCATAGAAATTTCCCATTTGAGTCCATGAGTATTACGACGTCAGCCTTGTTTGTGTTTACTGTCTGGTGGCTTTCGCTTGGACTCATAGTGTGTGTGCTGGGCTGGGGTGTCTGGTGTGTGCGTACCTCTTGTGAGCGGCCCGCTTGTGGTTCCACGGTGGTGGGGGAAGATTGCGAATCAGTATGCTGGTCGGTCTGTGTGGCACCCCTTGTATTGTGTGTCTGTTGCTTTTGTTCCGTGTGGGAGTGCAGCCGTTCCGTCCGGCTCTGTCTTGTCTTAACTCTAGCCTCTGGTTGCCGGTCTAATGGTGTTTTCTCTCCTCTATGGCTCTCTTCTTTTTCCTGCAGCTCTTTCACCTGATTCATAAGTAGATTCAGCTGGTTCTCAAGTAGCTTCAGCTCTCTCTTGTGTCTCTCCCTCTCCTGATTTTGATCGTCATTCCCTCCCCGTCTCTCCCACCACCCTCCCCCTCTCCCACCACCCTCCCCCTCCGCCACTTCCCCCACCCTCCCCCTCTCCCCACACGCTCCGCTTCTCCCTCTCTCCCCCCACCCTCCCCCACTCCCCCCCACCCTCCCCCACTCCCTCTCTCCCCCCACCCTCCCCGTCTCCCTCTCTCCCCCCACCCTCCCTCTCTCCCCACACCCTCCCCCTCTCCCCACACCCTCCCCCTCTCCCTCCCTACCCCCACCCTCCCCCTCTCCCCCCACCCTCCCCCTCTCCCCCTCTCCCCCCACCCTCCCCCTCTCCCTCTCTCCCCCCACCCTCCCCCTCTCCCTCTCTCCCCCACACCCTCCCCCTCTCCCTCTCTCCCCCACACCCTCCCCCTCTCCCTCTCTCCCCCCACCCTCCCCTCTCCCTCTCACCCCCCACCCTCCCCCTCTCCCTCCCTCCCCCCACCCTCCCCCTCTCCATCTCTCCCCCACCCTCCCCCTCTCCCTCTCTCACCCCACCCTCCCCCTCTCTCCCCCCACCCTTCCTCTCTCTCCCCACACCCTCTCTCTCTCTCCCCCCACCCTCCCCCTCCTCTCTCTCACCCCAGCCTCCCCCTCCTCTCTCTGCCCCACCCTCCCCCTCCTCTCCCTCCCCACCCTCACCCTCCTCTCTCTCCCCCCACCCTCCTCCCTCTCTCTCCCACCACCCTCCCCCTCTCTCTCCCCCCACCCTCCCCCTCTTCTCTCTCCCCCTACCCTCCCCCCTCTCCCTCCACCATCCCCCTCCTCTCTCTCCCCCCACCCTCCCACTCCACTCTCTGCCCCACCCTCCCCCTCCTCTCCCTCCCCCCACCCTCACCCTCCTCTCTCTCCCCCACCCTCCCCCTCTCTCTCCCCCCACCCTCCCCCTCTCTCCCCCCACCCTCCCCCTCTTCTCTCTCCCCCCACCCTCCCCCTCCTCTCTCTCCCCCCACCCTCCTCCCTCTCTCTCCCCCACCCTCCCCCTCTCTCTCTCCCCCCACCCTCCCCCTCTCACTCCCCCCCACCCTCCCCCTCTTCTCTCTCCCCCCACCCTCCCCCTCCTCTCTCTCCCCCCCACCCTCCCCCTCCTCTCTCTCCCCCCACCCTCCCCCTCCTCTCTCTCCCACCCTCCCCCTCCTCTCTCTCCCTCCACCCACCCCCTCCTCTCTCTCCCCCCCACCCTCCCCCTCCTCTCTCTCCCCCCACCCTCCCCCACCTCTCTATCCCCCCCACCCTCCCCTCCTCTCTCTCCCCCACCCTCCCCCTCATCTCCCTCCCCCCACCCTCACCCTCCTCTCTCTCCCCCCACGCTCCTCCCTCTCTCTGCCGCACCCTCCCCCTCTGTCTCCCCCCACCCTCCCCCTCTCTCTCCCCCCACCCTCCCCCTCTTCTCTCTACCCCCACCCTCACCCTCCTCTCTCTCCCCCCACCCTCCCACTCCTCTCTCTCCGCCCACCCTCCCCCTCCTCTCTCTCCCCCACCCTCCCCCTCCTCTCTCTCCCTCCACCCAGCCGCTCCTATCTCTCCCCCCACCCTCACCCTCCTCTCTCTCCCCCCACGCTCCTCCCTCTCTCTGCCCCACCCTCCCCCTCTGTCTCCCCCCACCCTCCCCCTCTCTCTCCCCCCACCCTCCCCCTCTTCTCTCTCCCCCATCCTCCCCTCCTCTCTCTCCCTCCACCCACCCCCTCCTCTCTCTCCCCCCCACCCTCCCCCTCCTCTCTCTCCCCCCACCCTCCCCGTCCTCACTCTACCCCCCACCCTCCCCCTCCTCTCTCTGCCCCCACCCTCCCCCTCCTCCCTCTCCCCCACCCTGACCCTCCTCTCTCTCCCACCACCCTCCCCCTCCTCTCTCTCCCGCCACCCTCCCCCTCCTCTCGCTCCCCCCACCCTCCCCCTCCTCCCTCTCCCCCCACCCTGACCCTCCTCTCTCTCCCCCCACTCTCCCCCTCCTCTCTCTCCCCCGAATCTGCCCCACCTCTCTCTCCCCCCACCCTCCCCCTCCTCTCTCTTCCCCCACCCTCCCCCTCCTCTCTCTTCCCCCACCCTCCCCCTCCTCTCTCTGCCCCCACACTACCCCTCCTCTCTCTCCCTCCGCCCACCCCCTCCTCTCTCTCCCCCCGCCCTCCCCCTCCTCTCTCTCCCCCCGCCCTCCCCCTCCTCTCTCTCCCCCCGCCCTCCCCCTCCTCTCTCTCCTCCCCGCCCTCCCCCTCCTCTCTCTCCCCCCGCCCTCCCCCTCCTCTCTCTCCACCCGCCCTCCCCCTCCTCTCTCTCCCCCCGCCCTCCCCCTCCTCTCTCTCCCCCCGCCCACCCCCTCCTCTCTCTCCCCCCGCCCTCCCCCTCCTCTCTCTCCCCCCGCCCTCCCCCTCCTCTCTCTCCCCCCGCCCTCCCCCTCCTCTCTCTCCCCCCGCCCTCCCCCTCCTCTCTCTCCCCCCGCCCTCCCCCTCCTCTCTCTCCACCCGCCCTCCCCCTCCTCTCTCTCCCCCCGCCCTCCCCCTCCTCTCTCTCCCCCCGCCCTCCCCCTCCTCTGTCCCCCCGCCCTACCCCTCCTCTGTCCCCCGCCCTCCCCCTCCTCCCACTCCCCCCCGCCCTCCCCCTCCTCTCTCTCCCACCGCCCTCCCCCTCCTCTCTCTCCCCCCGCTCTCCCCCTCCTCTCTCTCCCCCCGCTCTCCCCCTCCTCTCTCTCCCCCCCTCTCCCCCTCCTCTCTCTCCCCCCGCTCTCCCCCTCCTCTCTCCCCCCGCTCTCCCCCTCCTCTCTCTCCCCCCACTCTCCCCCTCCTCTCTCTCCCCCTCCTCTCCCCCTCCTCTCTCTCCCCCTCCTCTCTCTCCCCCTCCTCTCTCTCCCCCCGCCCTCCCCCTCCTCTCTCTCCCCCCGCCCTCCCCCTGCTCTCTCTTCCCCACCCTCCCCCTCCTCTCTCTTCCCCACCCTCCCCCTCCTCTCTCTTCCCCACCCTCCCCCTCCTCTCTCTACCCCCACCTCCCCCTCCACTCTCTCCCCCCACTCTCCCCCTCCTCTCTCTCCCCCCACTCTCCCCCTCCTCTCTCTCCCCCTCCTCTCTCTCCCCCTCCTCTCTCTCCCCCCACCCTCCCCCTCCTCTCTCTCCCCCCACCCTCCCCCTGCTCTCTCTTCCCCACCCTCCCCCTCCTCTCTCTTCCACACCCTCCCCCTCCTCTCTCTTCCCCATCCTCCCCCTCCTCTCTCTCCCTCCCCCTCCTCCTCTCTCCCCCCACCCTCCCCCTCCTCTCTCTCCCCCCACCCTCCCCCCTCCTCTCTTTCCCCCCACCCTCCCCCTCCTCTCTCTCCCCCCACCCTCCCCCTCCTTTCTCTACCCCCACACTCCCCCTCCTCTCTCTCCCCCACCCTCCGCCTCCTCTCTCCCCCCATCCACCCCTCCTCTCTCTCCCCCCACACTCCCCCTTCTCTCTCCCCCCCACCCTCCCCCTCCTCTCTCCCCCCACCCTCCCCCTCCTCTCTCCCCCTCCCTCCCCCTCCTCTCTCTCCCCCCACCCTCTCCCTCCTCTCTCTCTCCCCCCACCCTCCCCCTCCTCTCTCTCCCCCCACCCTCCCCCTCCTCTCTCTCCCCCTCCTCTCTCTCCCCCCCACCCTCCCCCTCCTCTCTCTCCCCCCACCCTCCCCCTCCTCTCTCTCTCCCCCCACCCTCCCCCTCCTCTATCTCCCCCCACCCTCCCCCTCCTCTCCCTTCCCCACCCTCCCCCTCCTCTCTCTCCCCCCACCCTCCCCCTTCTCTCTCTACCCCCACACTCCCCCTCCTCTCTCTCCCCCAACCCTCCCCCCTCCTTTCTCTCCCCCCCACACTCCCCCTCCTCTCTCTCCCCCCACCCTCCCCCTCCTCTCTCTCCCCCCACCCTCCCCCTCCTCTCTCTCCCCCACCCTCCCCCTCCTCTCTCTCCCTCCACCCACCCCCTCCTCGCTCTACCCCCACCGTCCCCCTCCTCTCTCTCCCCCCACCCTCCCCCTCCTCTCCCTCCCCCCACCCTCACCCTCCTCTCTCTCCCCCCACGCTCCTCCCTCTCTCTGCCCCACCCTCCCCCTCTGTCTCCCCCCACCCTCCCCCTCTCTCTCCACCCACCCTCCCCCTCTTCTCTCTCCCCCATCCTCCCCCTCCTCTCTCTCCCTCCACCCACCCCCTCCTCTCTCTCCCCCCCACCCTCCCCCTCCTCTCTCTCCCCCCCACCCTCCCCCTCCTCTCTCTCCCCCCACCCTCCCCGTCCTCACTCTACCCCCACCCTCCCCCTCCTCTCTCTGCCCCCACCCTCCCCCTCCTCCCTCTCCCCCCACCCTGACCCTCCTCTCTCTCCCACCACCCTCCCCCTCCTCTCTCTCCCGCCACCCTCCCCCTCCTCTCGCTCCCCCCACCCTCCCCCTCCTCCCTCTCCCCCCACCCTGACCCTCCTCTCTCTCCCCCCACTCTCCCCCTCCTCTCTCTCCCCCGAATCTGCCCCACCTCTCTCTCCCCCCACCCTCCCCCTCCTCTCTCTTCCCCCACCCTCCCCCTCCTCTCTCTTTCCCCACCCTCCCCCTCCTCTCTCTGCCCCCACACTACCCCTCCTCTCTCTCCCCCCGCCCTCCCCCTCCTCTCTCTCCCCCCCGCCCTCCCCCTCCTCTCTCTCCCCCCGCCCTCCCCCTCCTCTCTCTCCCCCCGCCCTCCCCCTCCTCTCTCTCCACCCGCCCTCCCCCTCCTCTCTCTCCCCCCGCCCTCCCCCTCCTCTCTCTCCCCCGCCCACCCCCTCCTCTCTCTCCCCCCGCCCTCCCCCTCCTCTCTCTCCCCCCGCCCTCCCCCTCCTCCCTCTCCCGCCGCCCTCCCCCTCCTCTCTCTCCCACCGCCCTCCCCCTCCTCTCTCTCCCCCCGCTCTCCCCCCTCCTCTCTCTCCCCCCGCTCTCCCCCTCCTCTCTCTCCCCCCGCTCTCACCCCTCCTCTCTCTCCCCCCACTCTCCCCTCCTCTCTCTCCCCCACCTCCCCCTCCTCTCTCTCCCCCTCCTCTCCCCCTCCTCTCTCTCCCCCCGCCCTCCCCCTCCTCTCTCTCCCCCCACCCTCCCCCTCTCTCTCTTCCCCACCCTCCCCCTCCTCTCTCTTCCCCACCCTCCCCCTCCTCTCTCTTCCCCACCCTCCCCCTCCTCTCTCTCCCCCCACTCTGCCCCTCCTCTCTCTCCCCCCACTCTCCCCCTCCACTCTCTCCCCCCACTCTCCCCCTCCTCTCTCTCCCCCCACTCTCCCCCTCCTCTCTCTCCCCCTCCTCTCTCTCCCCCCACCCTCCCCCTCCTCTCTCTCCCCCCACCCTCCCCCTGCTCTCTCTTCCCCACCCTCCCCCTCCTCTCTCTTCCACACCCTCCCCCTCCTCTCTCTTCCCCATCCTCCCCCTCCTCTCTCTCCCTCCCCCTCCTCTCTCTACCCCCACCCTCCCCCTCCTCTCTCTCCCCCGACCTTCCCCCTCCTCTCTCTACCCCCACCCTCCCCTCCTCTCTCTCCCCCCACCCTCCCCCCTCCTCTCTTCCCCCCCCCTCCCTCCCCCCTCCTCTCTTTCCCCCCCACCCTCCCCCCTCCTCTCTCTCCCCCCCACCCTCCCCCTCCTTTCTCTACCCCCACACTCGCCCTCCTCTCTATCCCCCCACCCTCCGCCTCCTCTCTCCCCCCATCCACCCCTCCTCTCTCTCCCCCCACACTCCCCCTTCTCTCTCCCCCCCACCCTCCCCCTCCTCTCTCCCCCCACCCTCCCCCTCCTCTCTCCCCCTCCCTCCCCCTCCTCTCTCTCCCCCCACCCTCTCCCTCCTCTCTCTCTCTCCCCTCCCCTCTCTCCCCCCCCACCCTCCCCCTCCTCTCTCCCCCGACACTCCCGCTGCTCTCGCTCCCCCCCACCCTCCCCCTCCTCTCTCTCCCCCACCCTCCCCCTCCTCTCTCTCCCCCCACCCTCCACTCTCACCCTCCTCTCTCCCCCCACCCTCCCCCGCATCTCTCTCCCCACAACCTCCCCCTCCTCTCTCTCCCCCTCCCTCCCACTCCTCTCTCTCCCCCCTCCCCCTCCTCTCTCTCCCCCAACCTCCCCCTCCTCTCTCTCCCCCCACCCACCCCCTCCTCTCTCTCCCCCCACCCTCCCCCTCCTCTCTCTCCCCCTACCCTCCCCCTCCTCTCTCTCCCCCCACCCTCCCCCTCCACTCTCTCCCCTCACCCGCCCCCTCCTATCTCCCCCACCCGCCCCCTCCTCTCTCTCCCCCCACCCGCCCCCTCCTCTCTCTCCCCCCACCCGCCCCCTCCTCTCTCTACCCCCACCCGCCCCCTCCTCTCTCTACCCCCACCCGCCCCCTTCTCACTCACCCCCCACCCGCCCCCTCCTCTCTCTCCCCCACCCTTCCCCTCCTCTCTGTCCCCCCACCCGCCCCCTCCTCTCTCTCCCCCCACCCTCCCGATCCTCTCTCTCCCCCCCACCCTCCCGATCCTCTCTCTCCCCCCCACCCGCCCCCTCCTCTCTCTCCCTCCACCCGCCCCCTCCTCTCTTTCCCCCCACCCTCCCCCTCCTCTCTTTACCCCCACCCTCCCCCTCCTCTCTTTACCCCCACCCTCCCCCTCCTCTCTCTCCCCCACCCTCCCCCTCCTCTCTCTCCCCCCACCCTCCCCCTCCTCTCTCTCCCCCCCACCCTCCCCCTCCTCTCTCTCCCCCTCCTCTCTCTCCCCCCACCCTCCCCCTCCTCTCTCTCCCCCCACCCTCCCCCTCCTCTATCTCCCCCCACCCTCCCCCTCCTCTCCCTTCCCCACCCTCCCCCTCCTCTCTCTCCCCCCACCCTCCCCCTTCTCTCTCTACCCCCCACACTCCCCCTCCTCTCTCTCCCCCAACCCTCCCCCTCCTCTCTCTCCCCCCCACCCTCCCCCTCCTCTCTCTCCCCCCACCCTCACCCTCCTCTCTTTCCCCCCACCCTCACCCTCCTCTCTCCCCCCCCACCCTCACCCTCCTTTCTCTACCCCCAACCTCCCCCTCCTCTCTCTCCCCCCATGCACCCCCTCCTCTCTCCCCCCACCATCCCCTCCTCTCTCTCCCCCCACCCTCCCCCTCCTCTCTCTCCCCCCACCCTCCGCCTCCTCTCTCCCCCCACCCTCCCCCTCCTCTCTCCCCCCACCCTCCTCTCTGCCCCACCCTCCCCCTCCTCTCACTCCCCCCACCCTCCCCCTCCTCTCTCCCCCCCCACCCTCCCCCTCCTCTCTCCCCCCACCCTCCCCCTCCTCTCTCCCCCCCACCCTCCCCCTCCTCTCTCCCCCCACCCTCCCCCTCCTCTCTCTCCCCCCACCCTCCCCCTCCTCTCTCTCCCCCCACCCTCCGCCTCCTCTCTCCCCCCACCCTCCCCCTCCTCTCTCCCCCCACCCTCCCCCCTCCTCTCTGCCCCCACCCTCCCCCTCCTCTCTCACCCGCCACCCTCCCCCTCCTCTCTCCCCCCACCCTCCGCCTCCTCTCTCCCCCCACCCTCCCCCTCCTCTCTCCCCCCACCCTCCCCCCTCCTCTCTGCCCCCACCCTCCCCCTCCTCTCTCTCCCCCCACCCTCCCCCTCCTCTCTCTCCCCCCACCCTCCGCCTCCTCTCTCCCCCCACCCTCCCCCTCCTCTCTCCCCCCACCCTCCGCCTCCTCTCTCCCCCCACCCTCCCCCTCCTCTCTCCCCCCACCCTCCCCCTCCTCTCTGCCCCACCCTCCCCCTCCTCTCTCTCCCCCCACCCTCCCCCTCCTCTCTCCCAATTTACAATTTTTTTTACAATTTAAATCGCTTTATTGGCATGATAAGTCACATCTTATGTTGCCAAAGCATCAAAATACATTTATGGTTTAGCACATAAACGCAGTTCTATTCATACAGTGTATAAACAGGTATATCCCTGAGTGTATAAACATACATTCGCATTGTCTATATATATTTTTTTCTTAGTTTACTGGTTGTCCCTCTGTTCATGGCAAGCTGTAACATAGTGCGCCGCCAGTGTTATACAGCTTCTCTCCTCTCCCAGTAGGAATGGGAGTTTTTGGTTGTCATTCAGATTTCTGAAATCAGGGCATATTTGTGAGAATTTTTGGTAGAAATTCTCCCTGATGCCCTGATATTTTCCACAAGCTGTGAGGAAGTGCATCTCTGTCTCCACCACTCCCTGACTGCAGTGAGAGCATATCCTGTCCTCTCTTGGCAGCCTGGTCTGCCTGTGTCTGCCTTTTTCGATCGCTAGGCTATGTTCGCTAAGTCTGTACCTTGTCAAGGTTCTTCTCAGTTTGTTATCCTTTACCATGGTCAGGTAATCAGCTATGTTGTATTGTCTGTTTAGGGCCAAGTAGCAATTGAGTTTGCTTTGGGTTTTTGTTGTTTCTGCCCAATATGTCAGATATTTTTCCTTTTGCTTAGCGACGATTGTGTTGGGTCGAATTCTTTGTGTTACCCTGTCACTGTCCTGGGGCTGGTTATTGTTAGTATTGTTAGTAGTTACTTCACTGAGTCCCAGGACTAATTGACTGAGGGTATTCTTCTTTATGGTCAGCTCTTGGCATTTCAGGGCGTCGTAGTGATAGCATTGGGGATTGCTCATTTGTAGGTGATTCCAAAATTTGGTGGCTCTTTTTTGGATAGTGATTATTAATGGATATTGGCCTAGTTCCGCCCTGCATGCATTGTTTACTGTTTTCCTTTGAGTCCGGAGGATACTTTTACAGAATTCTGCATGTAGGATCTCAATTGGGTGTTTGTCCCATTTTGCAAATTCTTGTTGAGTTAGCGGTCCCCATACCTCACTGCCATAGAGTGCAATTGGTTCAATTACTGATTTGAAAATTTTGAGCCAAATGCTAATTGGGATTTCTATTTGGATTGATTTTTTGATGGCATAGAAAGCCCTTCTTGCTTTCTCTTTCAGTTCATTCACAGCCAGTTTGAAGTTTCCCGTAGAACTGATTTTTAAGCCCAAGTATGTGTAGTTAGTGGTTTGTTCAATTTTGGTTGTTCCTACTGTGAAATTTATTTTGGGTCCCTGATGTTTGGATCTTTGCTGGAACACAAGGACTTTGGTTATTTGGGGATTTATTGTCAGGGCCCAAGTCTGGTAGTATGACTCCAGCAGGTCCAGGTTCTGCTGTAGCCCCTCTTTAGTTGGTGACAACAGAACCAGGTCGTCTGCAAAGAGGAGGAATTTAACCTTGGATTCATATAGGGTGAGGCCGGGTGCTGTAGATTGTTCTAGTAGATTTGCCAATCCATTTATGTAAATATTAAAGAGTGTCAGTGAGATTGGCGAGTCCTGCGTCACCCCCCCCGCCCCTGTGGGAAGTATTTTGTTTGTTTGTCTCCAATTTTAACTGCACATTTGTTGTTTGTATACATTGATTTAATTACATCATATGTTTTCCCTCCTACCCCGCTTTCGATAAGTTTCAGGAATAAACCGTCATGCCAGATGGAGTCGAAAGCCTTCTGGAAATCTACAAAGCATGCGTAGATTTTGCTTTTGTTATGGTGAACGTGTTTGTCAATTAGGGTCTGTAGGGTGAAGATATGATCGGATGTTCTATAGTTTGGCAGGAATCCAATTTGGCTATTACTCAAGACATTGTGCTCCTCAAGGAAGTTTATAAGTCTTTTGTTTATGATGCTACAGAATACCTTCCCCAGGTTACTGTTTACACAGATGCCTCGATAGTTGTTTGGGTCGATTTTGTCCCCACTTTTGTATATGGGCGTTATGAGTCCTTTGTTCCAGATATCAGGGAAATAACCGACACTCAGAACCAAGTTGAAGAGTTTTAGGATAGCCAGTTTCATTTTGTTGTCTGTGTGTTTAATCATCGCGTTTAGTATGCCGTCTGTCCCGCAGGCTTTTCCTGGTCGCAGGTCCTTGAGTTTTTCAAGAAGTTCTTTTTCTGTTATTATGGCGTCCAGCGGGTTTTGGTTATCTTTTATGGCCATTTCTAGCTTTTCCAGTTTTTTGCATATTTGGTGTTGCTCTGGTCTTAGTGCGTTTTTCTGGTATAATTTTTCAAAGTGGTTTACCCATGTGTCCCCATTTTGAATGGCCAAATCGTCGTGTTGTTTTTTGTGTAGTGTTTTCAAGTTTTCCCAGAAACAATTGGAATCAATGGATTCCTCCATGGAGCTGAGTGTATTCTTAATATATTGCTCTTTTTTGGTTCTGAGTGTGTTTCTGTATTGTGTTAGTGTCTGACAATAAGTAAGGCGTAGTTCCTCGTTTTCTGGATGTCTGTGTTTTTGGTTTGATATTTTTCTAGGTTTTTTCCTCATGTTATGGCAATCTCGGTCAAACCATTTTTCATAGTTTTTTGTTTTGGGTTTGTTCTTGCGAGCTTTCAAGTTTGCATTTGTTGCCAAATTATCAAAAATATTGTTTAGTTTACTAACTGCCCGGTTTACGCCTTCTTTATTGTGAGTGTATATGTTATCCAGAAAGGTGTCTAAGAGAGCTTGAGTTGATGCATTGCTAATTGTTTTCTGGTATTTTTCCGTGTCGTTTTTGGCCCATCTGTACGATTTTTTGGTGTTGTACAGTTTACTGGGTTGTGTTTCTATGTTGTTTGTTTCTGTCTTTTTGAGGAACATAGTAATTTGACTGTGTGATCTGACAGTGTTGTTTGTGGTTTGACTGTGAATGCTCCCCCTCCCTCGCCCTCCCCCCCATCCTCCCCCTCCCTCGCCCTCCCCCCCCATCCTCCCCCTCCCTAGCCCTGCCCCCCATCCGCCCCCTCCCTCGCTCTCCCCCCCCCGTCCTCCCCCTCCCTCGCTCTCCCCCCCGTCCTACCCCTCCCTCGCTCTCCCCCCCCGTCCTCCCCCTCCCTCGCTTTCCCCCCCGTCCTCCCACTCCCTCGCTCTCCCCCCCGTCCTCCCCCTCCCTCGCTCTCCCCCCGTCCTCCCACTCCCTCGCTCTCCCCTCCCGTCCTCCCCCTCCCTCGCTCTCCCCCCCGTCCTCCCCCTCCCTCGCTCTCCCCCCCGTCCTCCCCCCTCCCTCGCTCTCCCCCCCCGTCCTCCCCCCTCCCTCGCTCTCCCCCCCCCTCCCCCCCCGTCCTCCCCCTCCCCTCCCCCTCCCCCCCATCCTCCCCCTCCCTCCCCCTCCCTCGCTCTCCCCCCCCATCCCCCCCCATCCTCCCCCCATCCTCCCCCTCCCCCTCCCCCCCATCCTCCCCCTCCCTCGCTCTCCCCCCCATCCTCCTCCTCCCCCCCATCCTCCACCCCCATCCTTCCCCTCCCCCTCGCTCTCCCACCCATCCTCCCCCCTCCCTCGCTCTCCCCCCCATCCTCCCCCCATCCTCCTCCTCCCCCCATCCTCCCCCCATCCTTCCCCTCCCCCTCGCTCTGCCCCCCATCCTCCCCCTCCCTTGCTCTCCCCCCCCATCCTCCCCATCCCTCGCTCTCCCCCCCACCATCCTCCCCCTCCCTCGCTCTCCCCCCCATCCTCCCCCTCCCTCGCTCTCCCCCCCATCCTCCCCCTCCCTCGCTCTCCCCCCCATCCTCCCCCTCCCTCGCCCTCCCCCTCCCTCGCTCTCCCCATCCTCCCACTCCCTCGCACTCCCCCCCCCATCCTCCCCTCCCTCGCTCTCCCCCCCATCCTCCCCCTCCCCCTCCCCCCCATCCTCCCCCTCCCCCTCGCTCTCCCCCCCCATCCTCCCCCTCCCTCGCTCTCCCCCCCATCCTCCCCCTCCCTCGCTCTCCCCCCCATCCTCCCCCTCCCTCGCTCTCCCCTCCCATCCTCCCCCTCCCCCCCATCCTCACCCCCCATCCTTCCCCTCCCCCTCGCTCTCCCCCCCCATCCTCCCCGTCCCTCGCTCTCCCCCCATCCTCCCCCTCCCTCGCTCTCCCCCCATCCTCCCCTCCCTCGCTCTCCCCCCCATCCTCCCCCTCCCTCGCTCTCCCCCCCATCCTCCCCCTCCCTCGCTCTCCCCCCCATCCTCCCCCTCCCTCGCTCTCCCCCCCCAATCCTCCCACTCCCTCGCTCTCCCCCCCCCCGCCCTCCCCCTCCCTCGCTCTCCCCCCCGCCCTCCCCCTCCCTCGCTCTCCCCCCTCGCTCTCCCTCCCCCTCCCTCCCTCCCCCTCCCTCGCTCTCACCCCCCGCCCTCCCCCTCCCTCGCTCTCCCCCCCCCGCCCTCCCCCTCCCTCGCTCTCCCCCCCCGCCCTCCCCCTCCCTCGCTCTCCCCCCCCCGCCCTCCCCCTCCCTCGCTCTCCCCCCCCCGCCCTCCCCCTCCCTCGCTCTCCCCCCCCGCCCTCCCCCTCCCTCGCTCTCCCCCCCCGTCCTCCCCCTCCCTCGCTCTCCCCCCCCCGCCCTCCCCCTCCCTCGCTCTGCCCCCCGCCCTCCCCCTCCCTCGCTCTCCCCCCCCCGCCCTCCCCCTCCCTCGCTCTCGACCCCCGACCTACCCCTCCCTCGCTCTCCCCCCCGCCCTCCCCCTCCCTCGCTCTCCCCCCCCCGCCCTCCCCCTCCCTCGCTCTCCCCCCCGCCCTCCCCCTCCCTCGCTCTCCCCCTCCGCCCTCCCCCTCCCTCGCTCACCCCCCCCCGCCCTCCCCCTCCCTCGCTCTCCTCCCCCGCCCTCGCCCTCCCCCCCCGACCTCCCCCTCCCTCGCCCTCCCCCCCGCCACCCCCCTACCTCGCCCTCCCCCCCGCCACCCCCCTCCCTCGCCCTCCTCCCCCTCCCTCGCCCTGCCCCCCCGCCCTCCCCCTCCCTCGCCCTGCCCCCCCGCCCTCCCCCCCTCCCTCGCCCTGCCCCCCCGCCCCTCCTCCTCCCTCGCCCTCCCCCCCCGCCCTCCCCCCCGCCCTCCCCCTCCCTCGCGCCCTCCCCCTCCCTCGCCCTGCCCTCCCCCTCCCTCGCTCTCCCCCCCGCCCTCCCCCTCCCTCGCTCTCCCCCCCGCCCTCCCCCTCCCTCGCTCTCCCCCCCCGCCCTCCCCCTCCCTCGCTCTCCCCCCCCGCCCTCCCCCTCCCTCGCTCTCCACCCCCGCCCTCCCCCTCCCTCGCTCTCCACCCCCGCCCTCCCCCTCCCTCGCTCTCCCCCCCCGCCCTCCCCCCCCTCCCCCTCCCTCGCTCTCCCCCCCCGCCCTCCCCCTCCCTCGCTCTCCTCCCCCTCCCTCGCTCTACCCCCCCCTCCCTCGCTCACCCCCCCGCCCTCCCACTCCCTCGCTCTCCCCCCCCCGCCCTCCCCCTCCCTCGCTCTCCTCCCCCTCCCTCGCTCTGCCCCCCCCGCCCTCCCGCTCTCCCCCCCGCCCTCCCCCTCCCTCGCTCTCCCCCCCCGCCCTCCCCCTCCCTCGCTCTCCCCCCCCGCCCTCCCCCTCCCTCGCTCTCCCCCCCCGCCCTCCCCCTCCCTCGCTCTCCCCCCCCGCCCTCCCCCTCCCTCGCTCTCCCCCCCCCCGCCCTCCCCCTCCCTCGCTCTCCCCCCCCGCCCTCCCCCCCTCGCTCTCCCCCCCGCCCTCCCCCTCCCTCGCTCTCCCCCCACGCCCTCCCCCTCCCTCGCTCTCCCCCCCCCGCCCTCCCCCTCCCTCGCTCTCCCCCCCGCCCTCCCCCTCCCTCGCTCTCCCCCTCCGCCCTCCCCTCCCTCGCTCACCCCCCCCGCCCTCCCCCTCCCTCGCTCACCCTCCCCGCCCTCCCCCTCCCTCGCTCTCCCCCCCCGCCCTCGCCCTCCCCCTCCTCGCCCTCCCCCCTGCCCCCCCGCCCTCCCCCTCCCTCGCCCTGCCCCCCCGCCCTCCCCCTCCCTCGCCCTGCCCTCCCGCCCTCCCCCTCCCTCGCCCTGCCCTCCCCCTCCCTCGCTCTCCCCCCCCGCCCTCCCCCTCCCTCGCTCTCCCCCCCGCCCTCCCCCTCCCTCGCTCTCCCCCCCGCCCTCCCCCTCCCTCGCTCTCCACCCCCGCCCTCCCGCTCCCTCGCTCTCCTCCCCCTCCCTCGCTCTCCCCCCCCGCCCTCCCCCTCCCTCGCTCTCCCCCCCCGCCCTCCCCCTCCCTCGCTCTCCCCCCCCCGCCCTCCCCCTCCCTCGCTCTCCACCCCCGCCCTCCCCCTCCCTCGCTCTCCCCCCCCCGCCCTCCCCCTCCCTCGCTCTCCCCCCCCCGCCCTCGCTCTCCCCCCCCGCCCTCCCCCTCCCTCGCTCTCCCCCCCCGCCCTCCCCCTCCCTCGCTCTCCCCCCCCGCCCTCCCCCTCCCTCGCTCTCCCCCCCCGCCCTCCCCCTCCCTCGCTCTCCCCCCCCGCCCTCCCCCTCCCTCGCTCTCCCCCCCCGCCCTCCCCCTCCCTCGCTCTCCCCCCCGCCCTCCCCCTCCCTCGCTCTCCCCCCCCGCCCTCCCCCTCCCTCGCTCTCCCCCCCCGCCCTCCCCCTCCCTCGCTCTCCCCCCCCGCCCTCCCCCTCCCTCGCTCTCCCCCCCCCGCCCTCCCCCTCCCTCGCTCTCCCCCCCCCGCCCTCCCCCTCCTCGCTCTCCCCCCCCCCGCCCTCCCCCTCCCTCGCTCTCCCCCCCCGTCCTCCCGCTCCCTCGCTCTCCCCCCCCGTCCTCCCCCTCCCTCGCTCTCCCCCCCCCCCGTCCTCCACCTCCCTCGCTCTCCCCCCCCGTCCTCCCCCTCCCTCGCTCTCCCCCCCCGTCCTCCCCCTCCCTCGCTCCTCCCCCTCCCTCGCTCTCCCCCCCCCCGTCCTCCCCCTCCCTCGCTCTCCCCCCCCGTCCTCCCCCTCCCTCGCTCTCCCCCCCCGTCCTCCCCCTCCCTCGCTCTCCCCCCCCCGTCCTCCCCCTCCCTCGCTCTCCCCCCCCCGTCCTCCCCCTCCCTCGCTCTCCCCCCCGTCCTCCCCCTCCCTCGCTCTCCCCCCCCGTCCTCCCCCTCCCTCGCTCTCCCCCCCACCGTCCTCCCCCTCCCTCGCTCTCCCCCCCCGTCCTCCCCCTCCCTCGCTCTCCCCCCCGTCCTCCCCCTCCCTCGCTCTCCCCCCCCCGTCCTCCCCCTCCCTCGCTCTCCCCCCCCACCGTCCTCCCCCTCCCTCGCTCTCACCCCCCGTCCTCCCCGTCCTCCCCTCCCCTCCTCGCTCTCCCCCCCCCGTCCTCCCCCTCCCTCGCTCTCACCCCCCGTCCCCTCCCCGTCCTCCCCCTCCCTCGCTCTCCCCCCCTCCCTCGCTCTCCCCCCCCGTCCTCCCCCTCCCTCGCTCTCCCCCGCCGTCCTCCCCCTCCCTCGCTCTCCCCCCCGTCCTCCCCCTCCCTCGCTCTCCCCCCCCGTCCTCCCCCCTCCCTCGCTCTCCCCCCCCGTCCTCCCCCTCCCCTCGCTCTCCCCCCCCCGTCCTCCCCCTCCCTCGCTCTCCCCCCCCCGTCCTCCCCGTCCTTCCCCTCCCTCGCTCTCCCCCCCCCGTCCTCCCCCTCCCTCGCTCTCCCCCGCCGTCCTCCCCCTCCCTCGCTCTCCCCCGCCGTCCTCCCCCTCCCTCGCTCTCCCCCGCCGTCCTCCCCTCCCTCGCTCTCCCCGCGTCCTCCCCTCCCTCGCTCTCCCCCGCCGTCCTCCCCCTCCCTCGCTCTCCCCCCGCCGTCCTCCCCCTCCCTCGCTCTCCCCCGCCGTCCTCCCCCTCCCTCGCTCTCCCCCGCCGTCCTCCCCCTCCCTCGCTCTCCCCCCCCGTCCTCCCCCTCCCTCGCTCTACCCCCCCCGTCCTCCCCCTCCCTCGCTCTCCCCCACCGTCCTCCCCCTCCCTCGCTCTCCCCCCCCGTCCTCCCCCTCCCTCGCTCTCCCCCCCCGTCCTCCCCCTCCCTCGCTCTCCCCCCCGTCCTCCCACTCCCTCGCTCTCCCCCCCCGTCCTCCCCCTCCCTCGCTCTACCCCCCCTTCCTCCCCCTCCCTCGCTCTCCCCCCCCGTCCTCGCTCTCCCCCCCGTCCTCCCCCT